>NC_064656.1:2388402-2593408 GCF_001723175.1 Penicillium oxalicum
CCCAATCTGCGCCGCGGACAGAAAATGCATGGATACGGATCCCACCCATGTGAGACGGGCCATGCTTTCCGCCAGAACGATGGCTCAGATCATCGATAGCTTCATTGAGCCGATTTCATGGAAAGCGATTGTAAGACTGCCTTTCTATCCCCGCTTATTCGGACCTTGCTAACCGCTTGTCCTGTTTCTCCCGGTAGATCATCTTCCTCGCCACCATCGGCACGGTAGCATGGGCCAGTAACTGGTCCTTCCGCTCCTTCAGAAAAAACCGTTTGAACCAAGGCTATCCACAGCACGACTACCCTCCTCCGCCTACATATAACCCCAACATGCACGGACAGCCACTCCATCTCCAACAAAATGCTGCATACGGCTTCTATACCCAGCAGGAATCTCCAACCAAGAATTACAAGGAGAGAGAAGATGGTCCCTTGCTTTTGGAAAACACTCGACCCATGGACTTTGTCACGGAGCGCTCACGCGAACGAGAGAGTCATCTTCGCACACCGAGTCCTTCCAAGAGGATGCATCGGCAATTTGCCTAGTCTTACAACTCAATCACGGGCCTGGCGTCTTTCATTTTTCATTTTTTTTCTTCCAATTTCTTTCATCTCTTTCGCGGGTGTATTCATTTGTCCCACGCTTCGGGGCCGTGGGGAAATCGCCTTATTAGGTTAGGTTGAGGCCGGATGGAGTCACTTGAAACACATCATTTACAACCCATTCTTCCACAATGTCCTGAAACCCACGACAAACTTCCGGTTTTCCGAGGCTTGACGACTCCCTTCCTTGTGACTCCTCCCCAACTGGTTTACTGTAGTCGGTATCCAGGTCAAAAGTAGACTTTTGGATGAAAGCATTCTTCTCGCGAAATTTCAGGCAACGCTACCAGTTATAAATTGACGTGCAACCTATTACCTGCTACATGGATATATTTCCGTACTTCCAGCCTTGGCCCTTGGTGGCTGTGGGCACCTTACTCGAAGGACCAGTTGGAACTGATCTACCTTGTGACCGGGCGGACACTGGTCGTGATTGGGTATCTTTCTGTGTATTTGAGCTTGTGTACTTGAGCTTGTGTATAGGTACATCCATTTAGGAGGAATAGGTTTCCATCTATAGGTTTTGCTCCCTGGCGTGAAAGGGATAAGGGGCAGTGGAGTGGTCCATCCATGATGAGACGTCACGAACGAAGCCATTTGATGTTCGTACCCATTTTACATTCCAATATTTGGATTACTTCGGAGGAACCACTCTTGAAGGGAAAAGCGAGCGATCGACGCATGGTCACAATTGAAAAAGAAGGGCAATGAACTTGTTAAAGGAATCTCCATGGATATAAACAGCAATTATGTTCCCCTCGGATGATTCGGATAAAGCTACTGCTGTCAATAATTTCCACGACTGATGTGGTAACCATGACCAGTCTCTTTGTACACTTGTATTTGAATTCGTTTGTGCGGGTGGAAATATATACATCACTACCGTCCACCGTGCATATCGACGATGATCAAACAGAATCGAAAGAGCATCCCACAACATGCGGCAATGGGGACCAAATGGGATATAAGCAATACAAACAAGAGGCACACCTAATTCATGCACTACAACTTGGCCTTTTCACTGAATCGAGGAGCTTGAAGCGGATCATATGCCCGCAAACCAAGCGTATCCGATGGAATGCTCCCGGCATGGCCACTCATCAATCCGCGTGTATCCAGGAAACTCGGGTTCAGGTCTTCGATCCGAGTTGCTCCAATCAGACGCATGTTCATCTCCATCTCATCCTTGAGGAGTTGCATCGCGCGGTTGACACCGTCAACTCCGTACGCGGACATGGCGTACAGGAAAGGTCGACCGATACCGACGCCCTTGGCACCGAGACACAGGGCCTTGAGGATGTCTGTGGCACGACGGACACCGCCGTCAACATATACTTCAATGCGCTTGTCCCAGCCGCGCTCGCGGAGCGCGGGCATAACTTCAGCGAGGACCTCGATACCGGAACGAGCAGTCTCGAGTTGGCGACCGCCGTGGTTGGAGAGGACGACGCCGTCCACGCCAGCTTCCACGGCACGGAGAACGTCCTCGACGCATTGAACACCCTTCAAGACGATGGGCATCTTGGTGATGCTCTTGAACCAAGGGATATCCTTCCACGATAAGGCCGGATCGATAAAGGAAGAGATTGCACGCGCGGCACCTTGGGAGCGGTCGATTCCGTCATCGCCCGATTGCACGTTCGATCCAGCGTCGCTGAACTTAGACCGCATGTCCTTTTCCCGACGACCAAGTTGTGGCGCATCCACCGTGATAAAGAGACCCTTGCATCCACGCTTTTCGGCGTGGGCGACAATCTTCCGCGTGATCTCACGGTCCTTATTCACGTATAGCTGGAGCCACTGTACTTGGTCGCCTTGTTTGGCGTCCACGATTTCGTCAAAGGAACATGATGCAAGTGTGGGGATCATCTGGATGACATTGTGTTGATGGGCGGCCCTGGTAAGCACCACTTCACCTTCAGGGTGGCCCAGTTTACCAAGTGCGGTGGCGGTGACATAGAAGGGGATGGAGCAGGGTGTGCCGAGCATAGTCGTGCTCATATCGACATTCTCCACGTCGACGAGGACGCGAGGTCGGAACCAGATCTTGTGGAAGGCGTGGTGGTTCTCGCGTAGGGTCTGTCGATAGTGTTCTCACGATGAGTTCTTTGGGTCCGACAGAAAAAAAAAAACGCAGAGGCTCCAGCAACAGGGGTATCTTACAATTTCATCATCTGCTCCGCTGGAATAGTATGCCCATCCGGTCTTCTTCATAACTTGCCGCGCGACAGTCTCAAAGTCCATCAAATTGTAGCAAGCTGCAAGCGGGGGCATTCGTTTGATGCGCTCAAGGCGCTCGGCCTCCTCTGGGTCGACATCCTTCTCTTCTTGCTCGACGGTGCTCATATCGACGCTGCCCAGATGTTTTGACTTATCGAGGTACTTGTCTAGGGTGTCGGGCGGGTGAATGGGATCGAACTCCTCGGTGGCGTCTTTGCCGGCATATTTTAAGATGATTTTTGAACCGCCGGGGTGTTCTGAACGAAGATCGATTAGCACTGCACCGTGATGGAAATGGTCCAAGGGTCCGTACCTGGCAAGAATTCTGTAACATCATAGGCTTTGCCGTGTACGATCACCCAGCATGAGTCCTTTGAATTGTGCTCGGCGACCGCCGCACCAGTCAATTTCTGGGCCATGTTTTGCAGTGTGTGTCTTCCAAAATGCAATCCAAGTCTATCGCATATGCTATTCTGCAAAATTCAACGCAACTTTAAGCATTGATCGACAATGGCTCCTGTTTCTGCGCAAAAGAGGGAGATAGAACAAATATAAGAGCTCGGGCTAATGGAGTCCGGGGGAAAGAGACAGTTGCGGGGAGCTTCTCGGCCGACTCGGGCGGTTCGTGTTCGCCGCAAGTAGCCACTGTCGAACTCAGTCTCGCAGAGTATAGAATGGCGTCTCAATCGAGAGACTGGTCAAAATAGTTACTGGGCGCACGAGGATCCTATAGCAATGCCTGTGCAAACTGGAAAGCACAAGAATATCACCCATAAGCGTGGGCGCGAGGTTGGCAAGAGCACGCCGATTCGGCAAAGACACCGATGGATGATGCCTCAGGATTCCAGCCTCGGTATTTCCATTGCAAGCGCGCGTGCTCTTGTCCGGATGTTAATACACCGAGACCTCTATCAGGCTACTCGATCGAGTAAAGTTACCAGTGCAGTAGTGACAGATATCTCTCTAGTGCAATGCTTGATAAAAAAAGGCTAAGTTTTTGTCCGTGAGAAGACATGGCCATGTTCCTGACGGAAGGTCATGAAAGCCGAGGAATAATGCTGCCTGAGGCATCATTTTCGTGACCATATCACCAAGCTCTGGTTGCCTGAGGCGATAAATTGCCCAGACCGCCCCAATCAGACTTTAACCAACAGCACAGGCACTTCCTTGACACCATCAAGAGCTCGGTGTATGCTGTGTACCTCACAATTTGACGCCTTGGCGAGGCAAAACAGACCACACGTGTCTATAGCATAATTGACAGTAGTCATCATTGTAGCGTCTTCACGGCAGACATTTCTATAAATTAGTATTCTGAACACGGTTTGGTCCCACTCAATTGAAAAATCAGTCCTCGGATCTCAAGGGCGGGCGCAACCAGCAGAAGCTTTGAAAATAAGCATGGCGGGAAATAGTTATCGACAGGTACCTACCTGGCTCACAGCTTTTGACTGATAAGCCTGTTAGAGACTTCTTTGAATGTTCTTTTTTTCTTAAAAAAAAAAAAAGGAGAAAGTTCCTTCGAGAAGTGTAGACGAACTGTCATCCATAAGTACAGAGGTCCATTGCAGTCCAGTCTCATTGAGCGGATGCCTTTCCGCAGCGGCAGCGGCTGGTGGTTTACTGAAAGTGACGTCAGTGGCCGCGATGGACAACGCGGTGACATCGAGGCCCGTCGAGAGTGGGTGAGCGCAATATCGCGCCTTGGCGTAGTCATTAATCCGACTCTATTATCTGACTTTTGAAGGTATTTAAGCATGAACAGATGATGTAGTCATAAATCCGAAAGAAACTGAGAATGAAGTTGCTTAATTTGATTACATAGTTGGCAATATAGTCCGTTCGGTGGTGGAGTTGGCCCAGGCCCGGCCAGGTGTGAAATATATTGGACACTGTAGTTGGTACATAGATATGAGTCGTTCCAGCACAAGATTAAATAAATATGGTAAGCTCATCATTTACCTGCTTGTCAAAGTGCGGTGAATATTCTCAAGAATAGAAGCTTGTCACAGTGGTCAGATGTCATCGGGGGCAGGAGCGCATACCTCACAGACCTCTATCCCCAATATATCGTCACCGGTACCACTCGAGAGTCTGGATTCTGTAGAGTAGCAATGGATATTTTATGTCTTTAGCAAAGAGCAAGTCTTGGTATTTAATACTACTGTCGGGTAGACGTATCGTACTCATAAACCAACTCCCCGTGACCTTCCTCGATTATGAAAGTTTGTAATAGGTTGCGGTTCAGTGCACTTCCTCGAGTACATGCGAATCTGTTTGTATTTGAAACGGGCACACTCTGTACAGGAGCTAATTGGTGTGTAACTTGAGCGCTTCGACGCGTACCAGTACCCCAGAGCATGTTTGACAGAGGCGCTCTACACGAAATTTTCCTGTACGATTCTCCTGCACTGCAGCACGGTGGACCTGTGTTCCACCGTTCGGCCAACCTGGAAAAACGAGATCATCCACCAGTCCAGTGCCAGACCCAGCTCGGGGGACCATGAGAGAGGCAGGCATGAACCACCGGGGAAAATTCAAGTGCACGGTCATCCCCTCCCCAGGAGTCAGCTCACACGTATACCCGAGTCCGCTCCTGCTATTGTTCCCGATATAATTCCATGCTTATCAGTGACCCCGCCAAAGACATCATCTTGAACGGAATAGAGGTTTATTGCAATGAGCCGATGACCCCCGAGATAGGGCGCCAAGTGGATACGACTCAACGAGAGAGAGGTCCAGTCATTGTAGAGATACAGAGAGGCCCACTGATCGTCTAGGTTGATCCGCTTCACCAAGCCTACCGCCGGAAGCTTGCGCCATGGCATCATGGTGGTTGAGCTTCTTCGAGTGAAGTAGTTTTAAGCAGCAGTGTCTGGAAGCGAGAGCGGGTAGTTGGGCAGATCTGCTATGTACAGGCACTTTATCATGTGAAGGACGTTGAGTTTAGTGCGGACAAAACTGCCAGACTCAAAACACTCGGTGTCCAGACAGCGATCTCTCGGAGGAGACTGCCAGGTGAAAAGATCTGGACATGGACTGCAAGCAGTGACAAGTTCCTGTCATAATTCGGTGGAGCCATTCTGAGCGGATGGTCCTCTCCCAACTTTTCACCCCGAATAATATGCCTCACTACGTCGCGCTACAGGAGAGTGCCGATCGGGCATGAGTAGGCACTGGGCGAGAGCCAGGTTTCACCTGTGCATCAGATCGCTGCCGCTCCCATCAAAGCATAGACCTTCAACAATGAAGCTACACGGGTGTCGTTGCTCGACGAGACTCGGAATCCTCATGTCCCCTTTAGCACTGCACGCAGAGATGAGACATGGGCGACCGGCAAGACACTATCCTGCCAACTTCTGAGAGCCCACGCACATGATGACCCTTTGCTTCTTCATTACTCGCGCAGACTCGGACACCACATTTTCGCTGCTCGATGACATCGTTCGGTGGACACGGGTCCAATCTGATCGGCATCAAATTCTTCAAGGGGTCACGCCAAACGAATCACCATGCTTAGCGAAGTTCTCCCGACCTGTGTGTGGTCATCCATGGCAAGCTCTCGCCTTTTATGTCATCAGGAACATCACTGGAGCGGGTCTTTGGGAGGGAAAAGAAATTTCAAGGTTTCGAGGCTCGTCATTGAAGGCCTGTGGCCGTCGCGGTTCCACCAGCACGGCCGTTATTTGGCAAGCCGAACAGACCAGTCGAGGGGTCGGGATGGGTGGAGATGGTGGGCGGGGGCGCTGCGCTGGCGGGTTCTCGGCGCCACTTTTTTTTTTTCGGGTTGCCGATCCACGCGGGCCTCCGAATCGTGCAATGAGATAATCCCACGCCGCATCTGGATTCGAGGGTCGAACATCGCTGGGGAGGAGAAGAGGAGAGGAGAGGAGAGGATAGAGAGAAAAAAATTTCTCCACGATCTCACACATTGCCACACTCGACTCTGTGAAATCAAGTTGATAAATAAAAAGGCCTGCCCCTCCCTCCCCCAGGCCGGTTAAGAAAGCCCTTGTAATATCCCCATCATCTCATTTTACTCCATCCCCCTGGCTATCTCCTGCCACTTCTTTTCTTATTGTCATCTAGATGGGAGTTTGACCTGTCTTGGGTTTGGTTCTAATCTTGTGACAATTCCCTTGCATTCAGCGCATCTTGCTGTGGAGTACTGGTCCCAGTTTTGATATCTATCTCCCTTCACACCATGGCGCCTTCATTTGCTGGCTTGTCTGGCAAGCGACTGTCTCTGACAGTCTCGACAATTGCCACCATGGGATTCCTGCTCTTTGGTTATGATCAGGGTGTCATGTCGGGAATCATCTCCGCCGAGCCCTTTGACAATGTCTTTCGGGCTGCCAAAGGTGATTCGACCATGCAGGCTCTCATCACCGCCGTGTATGAGCTGGGATGTCTGTTCGGCGCCATGTTTGCGCTTTTCACTGGTGATTGGATGGGTCGGCGATGGATGATCATCTGGGGTGCCGTGGTCATGATTGTTGGAGTCGTGATCCAGGTCACCTCCATAGTCGGCCAGCTGCCCCTGTTGCAATTCATGTTTGGCCGGGTCATCACCGGAATTGGCAACGGCATGAACACCTCGACGATCCCCACCTACCAGGCCGAGTGCTCTCGGACGAGCAACCGGGGTCTCCTGATCTGCATTGAGGGCGGTATCATCGCCATTGGCACCATGATCGCCTACTGGATCGATTTTGGTGCGGCGTACGGCCCTCCCGACCTGTCCTGGCGGTTCCCGATTGCCTTCCAGGTCGTTTTTGGTGTCATCATCATTGTCGGCATGTATCTCTTGCCCGACTCGCCTCGCTATCTCATTTCTCGGGGCAAAGTCGAAGAGGGCGAGTACGTTCTCGCCGCGCTGGCCGGCAAGGAGATCCATGACCCGGAAACCCAGTTGCAGAAGAAGCAGGTCATTGAGTCGATTGAAGCGTGAGTCTCATTATCCCCCCCCAAATAGCTCACTTGAATCGCTGTATTCCAGAAGTTTGGAGTCCACCTTGAAGCATCTCGCTAACGCTTACGTGCTCGCAGTGCTGGTGCTTCCGAGGGTGCTGGCTACTCGGATCTTCTCACCGGCGGCAAGTCGCAACACCTGCGCCGCATGCTCATCGGTTCATCTTCACAAATCGCCCAACAGCTCTCGGGTTGCAATGCGGTGATCTACTACCTTCCGGTTCTCCTCAAGCAGTCACTGGGTCAGACAGAGTTCATGTCGATGCTCATCGGTGGTGTCAACATGATCGTCTACGCCATCTTCGCCACTTTCTCCTGGTTCTTTATCGAAAAGATCGGTCGCCGGAAGCTGTTCCTCGGCGGCATGGGTGGTCAGATGGTTTCCATGATCATCGTCTTCGCCTGTCTGATCCCCGGTGGTGATGGCCCTGCCAAGGGTGCCGTGTTCGGTCTCTTCCTCTACATGGCCTTCTTCGGTGCCGCCATGCTCCCTCTGCCATGGCTCTACCCCGCCGAGCTCTCGCCGACTCGAACTCGTGCCAAGGCCAACGCCGTCTCGACCTGCTCCAACTGGCTCTTCAACTTTACCGTCGTCATGATCACGCCCGTCATGATCGATGCCATCGGCTGGGGCACCTATCTCTTCTTCGCCGCCATGAACGCCATCTTCCTCCCTATCATGTACTTCTTCTACCCCGAGACCGCGGGTCGCTCCCTGGAGGAGATCGACCTCATCTTCGCCAAGGGCTACTGCGAGAAGATCAGCTACGTCAAGGCGTCCCATGACTTGGCAAAACTGTCGGAGCGAGAGATTGAGCAAAAGGCCATTGAGTATGGCTTCACCGACGCCAATGGCTCCTATGATCCCGAGAAGGGCACCTCGTCTCGATCCTCGGATGATGAGTATCAAGAGCACCACCGCTGATCAACCCCTTTCTCATTCTCTTTCCTTCTCTCTTTCTCTCTCTCTCTTTTCTTTTTTTTAAAAAAGGGACAACACATAAAGAGGCCCTATGACTTATGCCAAAAATGACTGGACCATGTGCAAATCGAGCCCATCACGTCCAGTCTTATGACCCTCATGCTTTTTGATACACACGAATCCCAAGAAAGACTGAATTTTAGCGCCGAGCGCTGTCTGGTACTTTCCCAATGCCTGAGAATTTATAAAGTTCAAATATTTGGACTCGGTACCCATTGTGCCAATAGAAAAGGTAGCATTTACGATACAAATGTCATTTTGACTTATGTCCTCATTTCACACACCCTGGAACAACTTTTCAAGTTAGCCACTGGTTCCGTAGGTCGTCGAGAAAAAAAAAACAATCAATAGTCAACTTCAAAGTAGACGTTTCTGATGGGACTCCGGGGATTTTGTTGTCTTTATTGCAACACCATTGCCGGCAAGTTTTCGAAGCCCAAGACGCTACCCAGACATATTCCCTGCTCAAAGTACTTATCTGCGGAGGCTTGAGGTACAATACTGGACCTAGTACCGCATTCAACAGCCACGACAGACGTGAGTATTTCGCCATCATATTGTCCGAGACTGCCCACGTGTCGGTATATTGATTCCGCGAGGCCTCTCAGAAGTAGTGGTTTGTCGTGCGTTTGAAATACCAGAAGCTTGAACAGAATCACAGCTCAGAATCATAAGGACAGCATATGGTCATACGTTGGAGAAGGTTTCTCAACATTCTTCTCGGTTCCCTCGCAACACACAGAACCAATCGAGTGCCCTACCGACCATTGAACGTGATCCAAGTCCGGGCCATAAAAAGTAAATGAAATGACATTCCAGCTTTGCGATACTCTCACTCAAGGCCCGATGACCTCCGGCCGGGTGGATCTCACACGGCTTGGGCATGAATCCGAGCCTTGCATTTGTCATTGAAGATGGAGAATGTTGTACGTATCTCTCTTCTACTCTGACACCTTGCATCGCCATGGATAAAGTTCTAGATTTGGGAATAGTTTGGACTCGTTTACCAATCTGCCGTGGCGGGACCCCCGGGTCCATGATTCTTATGAAATTCAGGGGTTGGTTCTTGCGTGCCCAATCTCATCCATCACGCTTTGAAGGTTGAGCCGAGAAAGGAAAGGCAGCAATATTGTCAGGTAGAAAAGGTGCGGCCCAATAATGGGGCTGACAGCGAAAATCACCATCCCTCTTAATCTCGATCTTGAGCTTGGTGGTTCCTGGTTCCTGGTTCCTAGTTCGGGTGGTTCATGGAACCAAATCTCGGCAGTCGGAGGCACTAAGTCGTAACGGGACGGCACAGCCGGAGAGTACTGCATTCGTGTATTGGAGGTGTGAGAAGTTGAGGATGAGGACAGTGTAGTAGAGTACTGAAGTAGAGCAGACTAAGTTGTCAGTCACCAGCCCCAAGGTTAGTACTACTGTACTTCTACTACCGCAGCTCAGGTACGAGACTCCGCCTGGGTACATGAAAATGCCCCCCCGGGTCGGGCACCCTCAGGAAATTAAAGTCTTCGAGAAGGGGGGAGTGAGGCAAAAGTGGAGCCGTCCCGAAAGAAGAGTGACACTATTGACCCTTCCGGCCGTGGAAGCGTGCATCCTTGTTCTCCGTGGATTTGGGCGATGGAGTTGCTGTGAGTTCAAATTGGTCAGGACAACTCTCTTCCTGCGGTAGCACTACCTGCGGGAAGCTCTGCCGGGCGCACCATGAAAAAAGGGTATACGAAAACGGGCTACCTGATGTACCTCAATTGAGGTCAGTTTAGCGATGCGTCAGGGAGGACGCGAGTCGGCATAAAATTGTACATTGGATTGATGCATGTCATCACTGACGCTGCCGGGTCGTTTATCATCGGCATCCTTGGCCGCGGCAGGTCCACTCATCGTATCGCCATCCGCTGCTCACCCATGCATGAGGCTGAACAGGGTACGAGTGGTTATTGTTCGCGGCGCGGGATCGTCTTGGCTTGCATGCAGACATGATCTCACATATGGCTCATCGACATGCTTCGACCTTCCCAGAATTGACCACGCTCAAAAGTCAATGAGGAATCGACGCTGACAACAGGGGGGGGGGGAAAGTCCGTCCTCCGATGCGATGAATCGAGGGGGACAATGGCCCTTGCAGCACTCCCTCTTTTCGGTACTCAACTGAGACTTTTCGGAACATTCAGGCAGTCATGGCACAACAGTCGCAAGAATTCTAAAAAAGAAATACTATTACTACTCTTAATCATAATCATAATAAGTGAATCAATCCAATACTCACTTTCTCTCCAACTCAAAAAGAAAAAAAACAATTTATAATCACATTAAACCAAAAGAAACCACCACTTCAATAGGACAAGCAGGACTGATGACCATCCCAGCACAAAACGTGTCCGGCCAACCACAATCCCCATCGTGAGCGTGCGAGAGATCATCCGCAGCTGACCTACGGGGGGACTTTCTTGGGTACGAACGCCAACTGGTGCACCGAACCTTGGAACACCATCGATCGGCTGATGCCGCGTTCTTGGGGTTCCTTGTTTTGACTCGCTGGGCTTCGTCGCTCGGCATTTCGGTCTGTTTCTTTTATTTGGTCACTGGGCCGCCGTCGTGGTCGCTTTTCTCCGCCGACAATTTCCTTCGACTGCACTGCTTGGTCCCTCTGGAGCTCGGTATTCATCAAGGGTCTCTGGGCACCAAAACGAAAAAAAAAGGGAGTAAGGAGGCTCGTTCCTATTGTTGGGAGGGGTTGTATTCCTTTTTTGGGCGGGGGTTATTTTCCGTTTTATTTTTCTTGTGACCCTCGATTTGCTTGCTGCGGTCGACAAGTTGCATATCTTTCCACCACCGTCGCAACCCGGCTCGCCCACCACCGTGTCAAATCCACGGATACGCACGCACAGGACAGCCTTAGACTGTCCTTGTCCGACAGATCTATTGCAACCCCCCGAGATCATGCCCATGCAAACAGTCGGCCCCGCTCGCCTTCACCCCGCGCGATGAGCTCCTCGCTTGAGGCCAAAATAGTTGTGCTCGGCGCTCAAGGTACGATCTTTCACTCCCTTTCTTCTTTTGGCCTCTTGAGGATCAGGCTCTACGGTGTGGGCGAGAATATGGTTCCATGACTCGACATGTGCTTCACAAGAAAATCTCACTCATTCTCCTCCCCCCACGTTCCGTCTTTCAGGCGTCGGCAAAACTTCCCTCGTCCAACGCTACGTCCGCAACAACTTCAACCCCGCCACTACCACCTCCACCGTTGGTGCATCCTTCGTCACCAAGCGCGTCCTCGACACGACCTCCGATACTATCGTGCGCCTGCAGATCTGGGACACCGCCGGCCAGGAGCGCTTCCGCTCCATCTCCCGCCTCTACTATCGCGGCGCACACGCCTGTCTCCTCTGCTATGACATCACCGACGAAAGTAGCTTTCAAGAAATGGCCGGTTGGCTGCGCGAATTACGACGGAATATCGGCAACGGCGACGACGGAGATCTCGACCCCTTAGTCATTCACGTTGTGGGCACCAAGAGCGATATCGTCGCGGATGACCCCGCGATGCGTCGAGTCCCCTTTGAGCGCACCATCGCCTACGTCGCCGAACAACTCTATCCCAGCCGCGCCTCGACACCTCCCCCGACAGCCGGGATCAGTATGGGACTGGGATTTGCAGCAGGTATGTTTGGCAGCAGCAGTAGTGCTGGTGTGACTGCTGGCGGGGGCATGAGTAGTGCTGCAGGCAGTCTCCCCACGACGAGTCCGGCCGCGCTCCAGAGCCCCGACAGCAAGCGCAGTTCCGCATTCTGGGGCCAGGAAATTGGATGGGACTGCTGCCATGAGATCAGCGCCAAGGATGGCGAAGGGATTGATGAAGTCTTTCGAGTGATTACGCGGAAACTTGTCGAGCAGCGAAATCGTCGAGACGCCGAGTCCGCGTTGTCCGCCGTGGGTACACCGGGCATTGATGTCCCCATTGGACCTTTTACCCCGGGGATGGATCGGGCGAACGGAAGTTTCCGCCTCGGCCATGGGGATAAACGACGCAGTTGGTTGGGATTGTCGTCGCCCGCCGTGGGTGAGGCCGAAGAGGTCCAAGTGATGGACGCGGCGAAGCAACGTGGGAGATGTTGTTAATCGAGCATCATGGACGGGTTTGAGTAAAGTGCCTGTTCATGTGAGATGACTCTCGGCCTTTTTTTGTCCCCTTTATCTTTCTCCTCTCTCTCTCTCTCTCTCTCTCTCGTGTCATGTTCGTCTCTACAAAGACGTGGCTCACGACTCTGCGACGATATCTCAAAGGAAAGCCGGTCGGGAGGATGGTTGATGGTTGCATCTAGAGATTGGCGTTGTCATGACTCTTCCCTTTTGGTTTTTTCTTTTCCATCCTTGTCCATCTGGCATTTGCATCTGCATCGGCATTGGTTTTTTTTGTTTTGTTTTGTTTTTAGATTCCACCATCTTTGTCACGTTATACCACAGCGTACGCACCACTCAACATTGATCATGACTTTCCATTTACCATCTTCCACATTTCCAATGAGATTTAACCACGACCATACCATCACCTCTGTGTTGCGAGTGGAATCATCCACGCGCTCGATAATCTCCACCTGTCCTCCCCCACCACCGCAGTACAGTCTCGAACCCGAAGATAGTCAATTTCCCGACTTCCACATGCACTTCCTCGATTCGGATCCACTTGCGTGCGTCCAGTCCACATGACACCCTACGTCATGACGAGAGATCAAGACAGACCCTCTCATACTGCCCTACTCATTGTAAACGTACTACATGTGCCGACGTACGCAAAAGGTCCGGCTAATGATGATGATTATCATTTCTCATCTTACACACATACACACAGTACCCATCAAGCCCGTTGTATTCACCTTCACCCCAGCAGCAGGGCGCAGGAGGTATTCATTATGTTCTGTTCAGATTGTGCATAGCCCCCGGATGTCCTTCCACCAGTCAAGTTGTGGCGTCATGTTGCGTTCTGGGAACACCCTCTTTGATGAGCGCCCCCGCCATCCCCCGCCATTTTTTGCTCCGGGGGAATGGAAATAAGTTATTGGATTTCGTCGGTTATTGGTGGATATGGTCAAGCTAAGTTAGTGGGGTTTTTTTTCCTGGTAGATGGGCCCTGGTGAGTACGTAGTGATGGGGTTCTTTCTTGTCTTCTTGATCGAGGGATAGGTGGTAGTAGGTATAAGTACGCTTGATGTTTCTTATTGGTCTTTGAGACGGAATATGGGTAATCAAATCGTCTTGCCAGGTTAGGTCCATGGTCCGTCTCAAGCCTGGACCCGTACGGATCGGTATATTTTTATACACACACACAAAATATATATACACCAGTCGACACCCTCAAGGCTGAATCATCTAGGCATCCATGTATACATCGACAAAAAGCACAGATCTATTCCGTATTTCATCACTCCAGTATACAGAAAAGTCACCCAGTCAACCAGACTTGATCCAATCCCTCTACAAATGTCAATTTGATCTGAACTTGACCCAGAACACATTATCACTAGTAGTAGCACTACATATAAAGTAAACATAGTCCTAGATTGAACTTCAAGTTCACTGCCCATCTCTCACAGACAGTACCTGTATACCGTGTACATGAATGTTAGTGGGTATTTAAAGTGCGATTCAACCTTGAAACCTTCCACCGCCAAGGCAATCCAGAGCTACGCCGCAGGCTTTTCTATTGTGAAGCCACCAACCTAGAGTTATCCAACAGGCTCGGGCATCCTCCGGTCAGTGCCAATGGAAAGACCCTTCATTCCATTTGATAGGTGATTGAATATGACCTGATATAATCATTGATGGATACTGTCCATGGATCCACATAAACATCCACAGAACATACAGTCTACATATCGCTGCCGTTTGTTGACTACTTTCTCTACATTTTTTTTTTCATGTGTGACTTTCTTGCAGTCGCTGGAAGGCTGATGTACATCTATGTGAGTACCTCCATTAGAAACGTCCACTACCAAAATACTTTTCCAATGGCTTGTTCGCGGGCAGCGATATATATATATATATATATATCTATATGTGAAAATTGAATACGAGGTACCCAGGGTCTTTTCCAGGTAAGTTTTTTGCCCGGGTGGTAGGACAGGAGGTGGTTGGAGAGACTGTAGGAGGTTTGTATATCGGGTGTACACCAGTGGTGTAGTTTAGATCAAGATACAGTATGCAAAGGATGTGAGAATGGCGGGAAGATACTGAAAATGTGGATTATACGTAAGAGCGGTCGAAGGAGATAGATGTTCCAACTTTATTGCACTCTGTTCTCGGTACCTGCGTGTGAAAAACGCAAGTCTGGTTGATGACCCATGTAGATTACAAGTGTACCTCTCAGGCATGAGTATTACGTGATCCCTAACGGATCCATTTGCTGCTAATCTCTGACATGTCCTTCTTGCACGACACCCAGCCCCTGATCCATACTTGAGAAGACTTCAGATCGGCAAAGTGGGTCCCGGAAAGGGGGGGGGGGGATTTGATTTGCTCGAAGTAAAAAACAGTCATGTTTCAGCTTCCCTCAGGTTCGAGAAGGACAGTACAAAGTTCTGTAGAGTCTCGGTTTGGAGTACAGTGCACGCATAGTAGGGCGGTGGGTGCTGGGCGGCATCAGAAACTACGTATGTTGGTGGGGTCTCAAGACACATCTTTGTTCTTTCTCTTCTTTCTTTTCCTTCGAGACTTGACGAGACCTGGCGAGACCTGGCGATTTGTTGGTCCAGATCCAGCCCATTGTAGGGGAAAGACACATCTCACGTCTTACAGAGCAACGGGCTTGTCTTTCCATGTGACATCAATATGGCAGTCGAGACACCAACCATTCCCGGGGACACAGTGGCAGCAGCAGTATAATGTCCGGTCGAGGGAAAAGTGCCCGGAACATGGTAACTCCATCGGGTTTCCAGGGTAGACCGTTTCCAGTGCGTATGAACAAATCCCTGACTTGCGCTCCGTGTCTGGAGGAAAAACGAGAAAAAAAAAAAGAAAAGAAAAGATGGAAAGGTCACATCGTGGTCAGCTGGCGGATAAGGTCTGTCAATCCTACGGCACGAGCCCATCTTGTCCGCCGCAAATTAGGATGCGGTTATCCATTACAAGGTTCAAGGAGTACCGCACTGAGATAGACTCTCGGGTTCAGTTGATTGACTTTTGTCTCTGGTGTCAAATCTCTCCTATCCGAGTTCGCGAATTCAAAAGATGGTAGAATTGACAAGTCGGAAGAATCCCAGCTCAGTCTGTCCTGAATTAAACCCTCCGTCGTGGATTTGCAGAGTAGTGTATGACTGCCGTGCAACAGAAAGGGTCGTGCCGTTTGCGGGATGGCCCCGCCGGGTCAGGTTGGCGATAAGCACGAGATGAGTCGACCAAAGGTTTTCTCGTGAAATAGACATCCACGGTTGAGTCGATTGATTACGATTAGCCCAGGCGCCTGCAACTCTTTCCAGCCATGTTGAAAGGACTCGGCCTCTGCACTCTAATTCTTCTCGAGTCTCATCACCCATCATCCACGGTCACGCAACGTGCATCTTCACCGGCCCCCCTCCTATCTGGATCCAATTCAAATCTTAAAAAAGGGAGGATCGGCAGATACGCACGCTGAAAGCCGGTACTCTCACTGGAAGCCCTCGCAGTAAAAGTACCCAGCGACTACACTGCCTCAAGACTGCAAATTAGCCGTGCGTGGTCCCTGAATCCGCCCCCCCCTTCGATCATCCACCCATGGCTCCATCGGCACCAATCGCCATACTGAGTGATTCTCCATCGCATCTCCACCACGAAGGTGGCTCCCAATCACACCTCAGAGCTGGACCACTTGGCCCGATGGAATCCACCGGGAGAAAAAAGCGGCTGTCGAAATTGAGCCAGCTTGCTCGAACTATGCGCTGGGCTGGCTGACGGTGGGAGTCAGTCGACGGTCAACAAGAGGGTGAATAGGTACGAGATTTTTGCGAGTCGGAGTCGACGACGGTATATCTTCCTCGTCCAGTCCAGACGTGTCGTAGCCTGTTGGCAAACTTGAAAAGCACGGGAGTATTATACAAGTCTTTCGGGCTGGAGTGAGTGCCGGACGAAATCTAGGAGTACACTGAGGGATATCGTACAGAAGGACTCGGAAGAGTGGCAGTCCCTTCGTACGTCGTATCTCGTAGCACGCGATGGACATGTGCGACACGTTGACGCCTCCACCTGCAATGCTCCCGCTTACTTCCGCTCATCTCCCAGCGGACGCTCGACTGATGCTGACGGTGATCCTGGTCTCTTGGTATTCTGACCGCTGGGGGAACCACGGGAACGGAGTCGACGGAGTGGTCACACAAATTAAAAGCGCACTGCTAACTCGCGTTAAGCACTGGTACCTGACTGCTCAACGCACGTACCGGACCTGCGTAGTAGATCGACCAACCCAGTCCAGACTCGAAACTTGTCACGTCTCCTCATCCCCAAAGTCCCAAATTGTATTTCCTTCCCTTTCGCACGATCCAATTTTTCTTTCCATCTTCTGTGGTCTTGCGAAAAGAGGTGGCCACCACTCTGGCGATTGTCATCGCCTCTTTACTCCCCGGCCCTTCGACGATCACCTCCGCCGCGCGTGGGGTTTCCCGCTTTCCGTTTTGATCCTCACGTTGATTTTCTTTCTCGACTCGCACCTCCTTTCTCGACCTGGCAAACTTCCCTCCCTCCACGCCCTCCACGCCCACCCTTCTTCCCAATCGCAACCACCGAGGCCTCCTCTCCTGCACCGCACACCGCACATCACACACCATAGAATGCCATGAGGTTATCACTCCGAGTTGCTTCGGTCGCGGCGCTGATCCTGGTGGCCTTTTTCTTCCTCGGCCGTCAATTGGGAGGTGTCCAAACTCCCAAGTCGTTCTGGCGTTTCGACACCACCTCCTATCGCGCCTCCCCACGCCCGCCACAATCAGACGTCTCGCGCCGCAAATGGGGTCTAGGCACGGACAAGTCGAATGTTCTCACATACCAAAACACCCCGATCGACATTCCCAATGAAGGAATCATTGTGATTGGCAAGCGCCGCGAAGAAGATACCGCATGGGTATCCGCCGAATTGGCCGAGTAAGTCACCACTGCGACAATGGGGCCAGGGTGACAGATCGCAGTCGCTTTTGGTCCCGGCTCATCACCCACCCTGTCCCCCTTTTTTTTCCCCCAAGGACCAGACGGGCGGTTGCAGCACACGATATGGAGATAAATGTTTGGAGTCGGGGGAGGGGAAGTGATCTCACAAGAAGCACTCCTCGTCCGATCATTCTCCCCTTCTTTTTTTTTCTACCCCGCCCCTTATCCTCAATCGAGACTTCCCGCTGACCTCTTGACCGCTCCGTCGTTTCAGTTGGCGCAACTTCATTTATACCGTTGACGATCCCAGCGCCAAGGTGCACACGCCCAAGAATAAGGGTCGCGAGGCCTTGCCGTATCTTCAATATATTGTCGACCACTATGACGATCTTCCCGCTGTAATTGCCTTCCTGCACCCGCACCGCGACGGCTGGGCCGCCGGCTGGGATATTGAAACGCTGGACAACAACAACGTCGAATCCTTGCGCGCTTTGCGCCGCGACTATGTCCAGTCGGAGGGATTCGTGAACCTGCGTTGCCAGTTGACGCCAGGGTGCCCCGCGGAGATTCAACCATTCCGCAACCCTCCCAAGCCCGGCAACACGGGTGAAAAACACTATGCGAAAGCGTGGAAGGCCCTCTTTGGCAACGACGATGTTCCCAAGGAGGTCGGCGCGCCCTGCTGCTCGCAATTCGCCGTGTCACGGGATCAGGTGCTTCAGCGACCGTTTACCGACTACAAGCGCATGTACGACTGGGTCCTGAACAACGATCTGCCAGATGAGGTGACTTCCAACATCATGGAGTATTCGTGGCACATCATTTTCGGCAAGGAACCTAAATTGTAAGGCCAATTCAATCCCCCGACGGTGAACTTGGCATGCCCGGTTTATTGGAGACTGACTTGGAGACAGCTGCCCGGACACCTTCCAATGTTACGCGAACGTCTACGGCGAGGAAGTGATTGTCGAATAGACTCGTTTCATCGTTGATTCAGAAGAAGGGGGAAGTTCCTCCTCACTAACGCACACATACCCCTGGCTTGGTCCACTCCAACGCCCAGTTCTGCTTCGCTTGTCGACATAATTTTCACGTCTGTATTGCATAAAATCATTTTCATCCCACTTTTCTTGCTCGTCTCCGCTAGAGGCATTCCTCTTTTCTTCCTCGCCATCTTTTTTTTTTCTTGGCACCCTCTTTTTTCATCTTTTCCTTGCGCCTGATGCCAGCTATGGCTTTGCTCTTCCCATGCGTCGGGATCTCTTGCTCGAGAATTGACGGTCAAGGCAGCGGTGATGTGCTTCCATGAGACGGATCCCCTGCGCTTGACGACTTCCCCGCTCTGTTGATTATATTCCCTTGGGCGCAATGTACATGATACTTCTTTTTTTGGGTGCGGTGATGACTGATTTTGACCGTGTCCTTGACACGGGCACGCTTCTCTGCTCCCGAGGCTTCGAGTCTGGACTTGGTATTTCGCCGAATGCATACTGTCCATGCCACTCCCGGTCACTTGAGAATACGCAAGGTCTGCTTCCGCCGTGACTGGAGACTCTGCAGCTTTTTATTTCTCTTTTCATTTTTTTGGTATTCCGGATTGGGAGAGAAGAGTCCCCTGGAAGCCGTTTGTTTTGCTTGGCGGATAGGTGATGGTCTTGTGTGAAGAGTTATCCGTTATTGTTTTTCCAAGTACAAGGTCATGTACATGAATAGAATTATTTCCACGTCTTTCTTCCAAGTTCCTCTGCCCACGCAGTGCACTGAGTACCGGGGCCCTTTTTTACCTCCTGGCAGGCAAGTGTCGTATGGATGGGGTTTGATCCCAAGCTGCTCGTCGTCGAGTGGAGACAGCCATGCATTGAGATATTGATCGGATATTGAAGGATCCTGCCCTCGCCCGTAACATCTGCCTCGTCGAGTGTCGTCAATCCATCGAGCTCCAGAGTCGATGCAAGAAGGAGGGCTCCTTGAAACTGGACGCGAGTGAATGATGCCGTCCAATGCACACGCAGAGCTGAGCTCAGCTCAACACGCACCATTCATCCTCCTCCTCTTGTTACATCGCTCTCCCCATTCTCCTCCGCCTTGTCATGGATAAACTCCTCCGATTCCTCAGGAATCTTCACCATCTCCCGCCTCGTCTCATCCCACCGCCAAACAGGCCCCACTCCAACATTATACCGATAATAATTATTCGTTCCCGCCGGGATCATCGCCCTGCGAAACGTAATATTAATCCGTCCTCGCACCGCATCTCCCGCCTTCCCCTTCCGCTTCGGGATACTATGTAACCACTGAGACTGCGTAGCTCCCCGCATGACCACCATGTCTCCCGACGCAAGAGGCATCTTGACGGGCTGGGTCTGCAACGCAGGGCCTCCCGTTGTGGTCGTGGTCGGAGCCGGTTTATGTTTCATGAGAAATTCACGTTCTCCGCCCAGACTGAGCGATGCGATATCCGGTTGTGCGCCGAGGAATCGTTCGTCGTCCGAGTGGTAGGAGATACTGTCATTGCCGTCGGCGTAGTAATTGACGAGGCAGAAGTTGTAGCGTGCGCCGGTGACGCGTTCAACGCTGGTTTGGAGGTGGGCAAGACAGGTTGGGATAGGGCGCG
This sequence comes from Penicillium oxalicum, assembly GCF_001723175.1. Lineage (NCBI taxonomy): Eukaryota > Fungi > Ascomycota > Eurotiomycetes > Eurotiales > Aspergillaceae > Penicillium > Penicillium oxalicum. Next base: position 2,408,900 of record NC_064656.1, read on the forward strand.
GGTGTATTGGTATTTGGAGGCGCGGATGGGGGTTTGGGATGTCTTTTCGACGGGGATGAGTGATGCGAAGGGGGAGGGTGAGGATGAGGGTTGTGTTCCAGATTCTGGTGTTGATTTGGATCCTGAGGGTGCGGATTGAGATCTCTGGGGATCATGGATGAAGATTGAAGTATCGTCGATTCCGAAAACGGTCGTATACCGAGGGGTGTTGATTTCGGTCTCGACGGCCCCGCGCTTGATGGAGTATTGGACGCGGTAGAAGGGCAATTCGCGACGGAGGAATTTGAAGAGCTCGTTGGCGGTGGGTCGGGCTATGTATGGCTGGAAGTAGAGCAGGTCGAGGTCCGGTTGGTTGGTGATGGCGCGAGCCTCTTTGGCGGGGGTGCCGTGAGTCAAGGCCACGGCGATGTGCGAGGGGAGTTGCGGGATGGGAATTGGGTAGCTTGGGTGGGAGTCCGGTGGGCCGAGATTGGTGTCGATGTCGGTGTCGGCATCGTGGCTATTGTCATGATGATGGTCGTTCTCGCATTTGGTTTCAAGCGGGTGTGTGAGAGTGTGGTCGGTGATGTCGTTGGGTTTGACGCGCTTGACGGGCGTGACGTTGACTTTGGGCTTGAAGAAGGATTCTAGGGTTCGTTTGGACATTGCATCGAGGAGAGTGAGAAGATTGACGAATGGAGGTAGGTAATTGTCGAATTAAAGTTGGAAGTATTGCGTCCGTTTTTCTCGGATCTGTAAAGTTGTAAAAAGCTTAGTCCTTGAGCTTGTCTGACTCTGCACAGATCGTAGAGTCCAGCAGATCAGGCCATGCACACGCGCTGCCTGCAACCGAACGAGACCTTGAGAGACTCATGCTCGATGATGTCATTTCCATTCGAAGCTAAGCTTCCCCTGCAATCACGTGGCTCTGATCTGCCTGTGATTCTCAATGGCGGTGTGATCCATCATGTCCACCGTCCATCTTGTGTCGAACAGAGGAGTCGCAGCCAGTCTCTGACAAGGTGACCGGTAGCAGTCCCAATAGTTCATGTGTTTCAACTTTTCCCTTGCATTAATTGTCACTGGCATTCATCTGGAACAATCATTTGATGGATGACACACGAATCTTTCCTGTGTTTCTTGCAGCTTTTCAGCATCCTTGTTGCCCGGCTATAATAAGAATCTCGGATCCAGTGGCTTCATTACACGGTGTTTTGAATCAGTCTTTGAGCTTCTAGAAGGATTTGCTACCAGACCCCTCTCCCTATGAGGCGTCTCGTTCCACTCTGGTTTCAGTCCTCACACTGGAGAGGCTGCGATTTCGTGGGATGGTCAAAGGCTATTTTCCCCGGTCCGGCCAGACAGGGGATCATCGCAATTTCGGTCTACGGCACCTCTCTCGCAAGTCGATTAAGTTTTTTTTATGTACTATATCTCGCGTTACCTGGCAAATCCTGAAGGAATATGGATCTCGAGATAAACCAGCCCTTGGTTTTTTTTGTTTACTCTTTTCTATTTTCCAACTTTCAAACCTAGCCCGTGCTGCCCCTCCCCTTCCTTCGGACAATTTCTGTTCGATTCAACCCGGTCAGCCGATCTTGTTTTTCCATGTCTGTGCTGAAACTAGTCGACCACCTTCGAGTCATGCCATGGCATCTACACCATACGCACGACGGGTTTATCTCGGCTCGAAGCTCCGCCAACGCAAGATGCCCCCCGCTCAACAGTCCAGGCCCGAGAGTGGGAGAAAAAAGAAGGACACCAAAAAAATAAAAATAAAAAAAAACTAAAAAGAAGTTCTTTCAGGATCCCGCTGCCATCTAATCTAATCTGCAGGTTCTCAACGAGATGCGAGATGGCCGTTTGAAAAATACCCCCCGGCTTGCTCCGGCAGGGTGGAGCCTGTGGAGGGGGAGGGGGCAGGCATGACTATCTGGTAGGTAGTTGGAGATTCGTCACCATGGAGTTTTTGTCTACAGTATCAGTGTACGACGATACCAGGCGGACAAGTTCCGTAAAAATTGGATTGATGTTCATTTGGACTCGAAAAGCGAACAAAACAAGCTCTTGATCAATGTGGCGCTTTTATTTTTTTGTTGAAACTGGCTGGACCTATCGCCTTGTGGGCGAATGTGGACCTATTGTTGTACTACTGTATGCAGCTTGAGGGGTCGGACTGTCCTGCCGAGTTATCGTTGGAGGATTTATTGACCCGCTCATGCTGAATGTCAGCCTAATTGAGACCAGTGGGCTTTTCGGGGGGGGGGGGGGATGTCAAGTACTACAGATGCCTTGGTTGAGAGCGTGGAAATGGCATGATGGTCGTTGCTCGGTTCGGGGTTGTTTTTTCTTGTTCTGATGAATCTCAACGACTGGGTTGGGCAGTAGTGTGGGTTTTACTCCCTGATTGTGAGATGGACTCTCATCTGCCAAGTCCATCGACCAACAGTCAGTAGAGTTAGGGGCTTTGCTTGGGATAAACACATGTGGTGCAGAATGAAACCTCTCCCTTCGGCAGAGTTGTGAGCTGCCCACGTCTCTTGTATAGGTAGCTAGGCGACGGCAGTTTTCCAAAGTACATGGAGTTGTGTCCAGAGGAATTTTTCGTAAGTGAAAATCAACTTTCATCAACAAGATATCATTGGTATATAACATAAATACTGGATTAAGTGTCCCCGTAGATGATGATGATCCCGAAGACAGTCTATTCGGCCCGTTTCCCTGCAGAATCCCATCTCGACTCATCCCCGCGCGCTTTCGCCAACAAGGTCACTACCTATACTTTTATGATGTCCCCCTCCCCCCTGTCACCGTCTATCTTCACGAGTCACGGCATGAGAAGACACCGTATGATATGTCACCACCCCCCACCGTGTCTCCAAAGCCATCTGCGAGATACCCAAACAACAACGAAGCTCAACCTATGTACTCCCTCTACTCCTCTACTACACGATCTGAATATTTCATGATCTGTAGTAATCTGTAGAGTTTTACAACCTGGAAAATAACTCCTGCCGCCGTGAGCCGAGACTCGAGCTGTCTTGACCCGAGGACATGTATCAATTCTTGTCTCCGCTACGTGTATGAATTTTCCGCGCGAGTCATCGCCAGATCCCTTGTCGCGGGACCTTTTCTGCATGATTCCATGAGGAACTATTGACGACGGTGGCTATCTGATTATCTTCGATCCGGTGATTGATTTGCGTGCCTCGTAATGAACAAAGGGAGGGGTTGGGGGAGTGGCCATGTCGACTAAATGCTGCGTCTGATGCAATCCATCTTGCCAATCATGCTAATCGGGCCGATTCGGTCTTTCGCTCAGTGTCCGTCTTTTAGCTTCTTGGGAACCATTCAGAGTGGCCTTGGAGAGGCAGGGCTCACCCCTCGAGCATGGGCAGGCGGAGAATCTGTTTCATCATCGGGAACGAGGGCGGTGGGGTGGCCGTGGTGATCGTCACAGGATGGACAATCATTAGTTCATGCTGGTTGTGATGATTGGCCGATGAAATTGATCAAGAATGGATTAGATGTCTGGAGTTCTTCAGATAAGATCGAGAGACCTCATCACAATGGCCATGGATGAGCTTTTTTTTACCACGGAAATCGTCCGATGTACTATGATGGATAATTCTTAACCCCGTAGATAACCTCTGCTTAGCATTTCACCCAATCTCGCAATTGAACAAAAGCCTGTTGAGAACGCAAGGTTGACAGCAGCCCCCTGTCTCTCTCGCTGCCATATACTGTTCGTCCAGAAAGCGCAGTACTCCATCGGGGGCCCCCGAGCCGGTGATGTCAGACCCACTCGACGACGCAGAGAAACGGTCCTGGAAGGATCCATCATGGATGGGGCCTCACGGGGGGCTTCATGACGGGCCTTTTGGTTTGTGACCCTCTGTGCAGACTGAGGATGCGGATAAATTCCCACATGTCTTGTCGTGGATTTAGGTTTACCAGCATCTTATCACTCTTAGTAGTGTCGATTTGTCGAGTGGCCGGGAAGCATCCTTTCACCACCTGAAGTGCGACTCGACCAGACCGTCTCCACTCGCAAACGCTAAAGCCTGGCCGAAAGCAAACCCCACTCACCATCTAGGGCGCTTATCTGGAATGATCCTCTATCATACATCGCCTGGTGAGACTCGTCGTCAAGCAGAGATCTCAAAGGATCCTTCTCAGCCTTGACCAAGGACGTCTCGCAGCTTGACACATTCTTGTTCTGCGGGTGGTATGGAGGGGAAAAATTCCCGAAGATAGTCGGTCCAAGGCAAAATTTCCCATTATAACACTGGTTGGATGATGATGATGATAAAATTTTTTGGGGTGGCTGCCATGCCTCTACTACTATTGCTCTTACTGTGGTATGGGCCCTCTCGGGAGGATGTCTTGGTTAAGCCTGAAAAGGTACTGAACCAATGTTCTTGTATTTTGCCACGGCCGATGACACACTTGCCTCACATCATCACGCTTCTTTCATTCTTTTTTTTGGGGAGGGGGGATTGTGTCTGGTTACAAAGTTTGAGAATTGCCACAGCTTCAATGGACAGATTTACCCGTGTGTCGATAGTAGTAGTCGTACTGGAAGTACGTAGCTCCAGAGGCTCTATAGTCGGAACCGACGATATCGTCTGTCGGAGAGCCGAGTCGGCTCCCGTGAATGCGACAGTCGCCTTTTCTGGGGGTGCTTCGGCGAGCGGGTGAGACAAGTCACGCTAACCCCTAAGCTTTGGACGAAGCCATCGTTCATGAAGACACCAAGTGAATCTTAAGTCAATTGATCTACATATGAGAGACATTAATGAGCAGTCTCTGGTCAAAGAGAAATGACCACCAAAATAAAACGTCAATTCGAAGGTTCCCTGTGGTCAGACCCGCCCTCCCGGATGGGGCTCCAAAGCCACGGAGGGCGTGGAGTGGAGGAGGAAAAACGGCTGGGGAAGAAACGTGAAAATGAAATCAAAATCTCAAGAATCTAAAGTTGGTGTCCGTCAAGGTCAGAGTCAGGGTCATGATCATGATCACAATCAAATCATGACCCCATGATGACTGACGCGCAGTCGTTCAGAATGAGATACATCGAGTGTCGTGAGCATATTTCTCACCTTCCCCGTTCCACGCTCCAGCCGACTGGTCATTCAGTCAGTCGTAACCCGTCCACTTGTGCACCCGTTTTTCTTGGATGTGCTGATCATTTTCCCTGCCTCTCTCCGTCGTTCCAGACGCCCAGGAGTCGGTCCAGCATCGACATCCACGTCGGAAACGAGGAACCCTGGACCTTTGCTTCAACTTGGGGCTTGATCTCCGTCCTGCAGGTCTCTCTCTCTCTCTGTGCGTCCGCGTGAGTCCCCTCGGTCTGGTCTGGCCCTTGCGACGTTCTGGATCATTCATTCCGGCTCCCCTGCGCCCATCCACTTGCCTCACTTTCCTCTGAATGGGTTCCATCCGAACTTGTTCAGCCCCATCCAGACCCGCCCAGACCCACCCAGTCACGACGTACGTCATCGGGGATCCTGTCACGCCCGTGGACATCCCCCCGTCCACCAAACCCTTTACGAAACACGAACAGCGCACCTTCTTTTCGCACAACCTCCCACGACGGGCGATCATCCAATCGAGTGGATCCCAAACGTCGACCACCCTCCTCCAAAGACCTTTTTGAACCGCGTCCTGCGCTCTTCGGCGACAATTCTGCAATTCCTTCAATTCCGACATATCGCCCATCTTTGTCAGGCGGTCTTCCTCCTTTTCTTCTTCTCCGCCAGTGTGGGCATTCGCTCTCTCTATCCTCTCTCCTCTTTTCTCCCTCCTCTCTCCTATCTCTGATCCATGCTGGTACACTCGACTGAACCTCAAAATCCATGTCTTCATCATGCCAGTTGTCTAGCTCCAAGCTGGGGCACTCCTCGGCAACGGAAGAGAGAGAGAGGCACGTCGATTGTGTAGGATATGCCTCGAATCAACTCTCCTCCACGTCGCTCTCCACGTCAAAAGGGACTCTTCAGGTGACTTCCAACCTCGGTATGATTCTCCATACTCCGTCCCCTGGTCTTTTCTGTATCGAGGAACTCTAGAGAAACTATCGAAAAAAGACACATGGCACACACCTACAGAAGCATAGGCCCTAACTTGGATGACTAGTGAAAATTATTCACGAAGATGAAGAGCTACACCCTCCACCATTGGGAGCCAACGTGCTTGCGACCAGCATCACCGCCCAATTGATCGATTGTTCTCAATGCAGTGACATGATCGCGGACTTGACCGAAGACATTCAGCTTCGGGACCAGGCCATTCGAGATCTTCGTGCGGAGATTGTGAATCTGAAAGAGACCATGAAGACCCTCCAATTTGGTCAGTGATCCCTGTTTCTCGCCTCCAGTCTCCCGCACAGTTCTGTGTCTCTATTCATCTATTTTCCCGGATGAGGATTCAAAGCTCATGCTTGCGATAGAGCTTTCTGAATATCGACCCGTCGACATGTCTCCTACTCGTTAGCCAGGAGAATTGACACGGTCGGCTTGGGCTGAGGCCGGGGCCGGGGTCGGGGCTACAGCCATGGTCATGGTGATGGCGATGACCATGGCACATTCCTTGCAAAGACGCTGCAAGGATTCATCCTTGCGGCAGCGGATGCCTCCAGCCTGCCAGGTCTATTATCCGGTGTCCCAGGGGCGCCCGCAGGACGGGTAGAGTCCACCTCGGAAATGACCTGTGGGATCGGGAGGAGACATACTCCGGGCCACGACCGAACAACTACCCAGGCCCCTTTCAAACTTTCAGCTCCAGCCACACCCTGCAGGCTAGCCTAGCCGCCTTGGTTCCCCTGACCAAGGAAGCAGGAAGGCATGGAACCAAGCAATAATGACGCCACGCATGACAAACCAGTTTGACTATTTTGTGATTCAAAAACCTTCACAGTGCGAGCAGCAAGGCAACGACCAAAGCACCAGCCAAAGCACCCATCATTTTGATTGACCGCCACGATCAAAGTGGTGCTTGCTGGTGCTGGTGCTGCTGGTGCTGGGAATCAAAAATGAAAACCACCCGAGACTACTCCCGTCTCAACGAATATCGACTTTGTACACCATTTAATCAGCATTTACATAGGAAGGAACCACGGCACTTTGGTGACACGTGCAACTGGATGAATTACCATGAATTAATATCGCCAAGACTTTGTTCAACTTTTCTGGTCACATTCGACCATCAGGTACTTGCCATCCATACCCCATGAGAATCAATGGGATAAAGACATCGACCATGAGAGTTGGCTAGTTTCTTATTAAAAAAAGCCTTGCACCCTTGAGTAGAATGTTAAGGCAGACTGAGCGTGGGCTCGGTTTCAATTTCTCGGGATTCCAGGCACACCGTAACCACCACACGAACGGGGCGTTTCATTCATGACAGCGCCTTGTACCAGTTCATTTGAAACTATCCCTGTGGTCCTCCAGAGTGCGGACGGTGTCCTGTTCCGTCTCTTTTTTTTCGAATCAATCAAAAGTCCTACCCTCAGGGCCATCCTCGATCGAAGATAGAGTTTATCAATCCCGCACTAGAGATACCTCGAAGAATGACCAGATCGATGTTAAATTTGAGTGCTGAGGCGTCACAAGAATATTCCCGAACCCACCTGCATTGTGGGATACTAGTAGAAGTGCCAGCCCATCCAGTTTCGTTGTCTATCTTCGGCGTGAATCCCCGCATCGTATATTTCCCCCTCAGTCTATACTTTCCACGGTAATTAGTATCTACAGCATAGCCATAGTATGTACTCTACTACTGTAGTACACCCTGACTCAGTTCTCCTCTCTCTTACCTCTATACAGTTTGAATCTATCTGCAGCCCAGACATGCAGAATGCAGGACCTCAACTACTGCTAGTCTTACCAACCACCCATGGTACATGCCAGTATAGTACCATGCTTACTCAAACCTCAAAGACATGGACCTAATTTGCTCGCGGCCCCCTCTCCCTCCACCTCCCTCGAAACTTAAAGCACAAGCGCCCCCCCCCCCCCCCCCCCCCCCCCCCCCCCCCCCCCCCCCCCCCCCCCCCCCCCCCCCCCCCCCCCCCGCCATTTCTGGTGATTTTTTTTTTCTGTTTTTTTTCGTGGAAATGAGCTTCGGAAGGAGGGGGGGGGGCGGAAGAGGTCTTCTTGTGAGTTATCAGGGGGGAAATATCAAGATATATACTATGAGAGAGATGGAGTGGGGGAAAAAAAGGCTAGCGAGGAGGTTGATTCATGTTTCTACGTGAGCCTGGATGCGCAGGATAAAAGCTAATCATATGACTTATTCTAAAGGTGTGGGAATTATGTTAATGTAAGCTACAGGGACCGTCTCTATTTCCGGGTTCAGGGACGATGGAATACGCAAAACTCTTTTTTTTTTCTTGTCTAAATAGAAAATGTTGCATTTTGGAATTGGGTCCACGAGTAGTTCCTCCATTTTTCATTTTGAAAATGTGTCAAGTATGGACTTGCATGATTCGGGGGAATGAGACTAAGAAAAGATTGACGTTGTCCCGCTATGTGGTACTACTCATCCATAAGTAGTAGCAGGTAGCAGCCCATCATAAGCATCAATCAGCATTCTGGTCGTCGGCCCGTGCCACCGGTTTGTCTTACTGGCTGACAAAACGGTTCGCGTGGCTCTTGTAGAGGACACTTGTGTCCAAAAGCTTGCCAGTCGACGACTGATAGAAATCAATCTGCAGGTTGTTCGCGTCCTTGAAGCGGACGGTAGCATAGCTGTAGTCGTCGGCGTAGGCAAACTGGGTGTAAGATGGCTTGGAGCCCACATCGGACAGGTTTTCAATGTTACCCGCGCCACCGGCGACAATGTACATCGGAGCCTTGGGATCCTTCATGCCCTTGGGGTCAGCGGTACCCTTGTACACCGGGGCAAATCGTTGCGAGTTGTGGACATGTCCGAAGACACCCAGATCTACCCCGTACTGGTAGAAGATATCTTCAAAGGCCTGTTGGCATGACGTGCAACCGCTGCTGGACCCGGTCGTGTACCAGGGGCGGTGGCCGGCAACAATCACCCAAGGAGTGACGCTGCGGTCCACGCTAGCCAGGTCGGCCTTGAGGAAGTCGGTCTGCTGGTTGGGCTTACCAAAGGGACCGCTGTTCAGCTTGGCGGAGCCCGAGGTGCCGTCGGGAGCGTCGGGGAAGTCGGTCTCCGTGTTGATCATGACCACGTGGGCCATGCCATATTCGAAAGAGTACCAGAAGGGAGGGTTGGCCAGGCCTCGGGCCTTGGCGGCCAAAGCTTGCGCCGTGGTGTTGGTTGAGGAGGAAGCAAATGGAGACGGCATGGTGTTTTGGAACCGATGCATAAAGTCGGTAAAGTTCTTTTGGCCCTCGGGGCACAGGTTGAGCAGGTAGGGAATCTCGGAGCAGTCAGCCTCGTGATTGCCCGGGCTGGCCATGTACAGCTTGCGACCGGCAATGGGCGCCAACTGCTCGTAGAACTGCTCCAGAATTGCCTGGTAAGCTTGCTTGCCATCGAAGATGTTGGCAAACTTGAGATACCAGTCATCGGCGTAGGCAAAGTCTCCAGGGTGGATCACAATCTCGTAGTCATCGACCGTCCGTGCAAGAGCGCCGATAGTGGCGTGGTCCAAGTCGGGCTCAACTACAGGAGGGGTGTCACGCTTGGAGGCGGTATATCCATTCTGGCCATACACGCCCAGATCGATAACCACATCCATGCTGAAGGCGGTCTTGTCTCCCGGTGCACGAGGACTAAGGAAGTGATCCACGCTGGAGTTGGTCGATGCGATCTTGTAGTAGTAGGTTGTGGCTGGAGCCAACCCGGTCAGGATGGCATAGTTGGACCATGTTCGCGAGGTGGCGTAGGTGCTGGAGCTCTTGGAACAAGCGCGCGAGGTCAGGCTCGTAGGAGAGGTGCCAAAGTCGACACAGCTCTGGCTCAGTTGTTGATAGGTATTCCATCCGACGGAGACGGCTGTACTCATACATTATAAGCATAAGCTTCGGACTGATTTCGAAAACACAAAAGAAATACAAGCAGCAAAATTCTACCCCCAGAAAACAAAAAACAAAAAAAAAGGAATGGTCTACGGGTGTGCGTCAACAACTAAGCAAGCTCAGATATCTTACCGTTGGGGCCGTAGACAGCGAGACGTTGTTGGAACGGCGTTGTCAGGTCGCTAGGGATGGGAGGGTAAGTCGTGCCTGCAATGGCAGAAGCGGCCAGCAGAGGCAAAGCCTTAGCGAACGACAAAGATCCAACGACCATCGTGGACTTGTGTGTCTTGAGACTTTTGATCGGCTTCCTGACGCAACCTTTCAACCAACACAGAAATCGTCAACAGATCAGCTTTTATAGTCAGAAAAGACCTGCCTCATGACCATCCCGACGCTACTGGTGTCGGCTAGGAGAGCCAGATCCCTGTTAGCAAAAGTCGCAACCCAAGCCAATCACTCCGACAATCATACACACGCCGGCTGCCCGTGCGGACTTCTTCATGGCGATCGGCATGGTGGCTTGCCCGCTGCTGGACCGGATCGTGCTTGGACAGGCTGCTGAAGGATGGCCAAACGCTCTATCGGGCCTGGTTAATCTATCTTAGCTTCGGAAGATGCCTGTCCAGCTGCAGAGTCAGAAATGCAGGTCGCTAAACTCTTCTAGGAACAAAGTCCGAACGCGGGATATTTGTTGCTGCGTCTTGCTTACTTGTTCCTGGCGTTGGTCCCTGGCACGTGGGTGGAGAAGCAAATATGGTTGAATAAGCACCCGGACTGGTTCAACTTGGAAAAGCTTCAACTATCTTCCGATCAAGGCAAGGCGCCGAGGCAAAGGACCCGAGTGTTGCTGCAAGATGGCTTTCTTCAACCGGTGTTTCATAGATCGCTCCATGTCCCGAGGCATGCTGCTGCAGAAGCACCTCGTAAAACCAAGCTCATGCTTCCAGAATCTCGTTCCGCAAACCTCGCTTCTTCTACCAGTGCATCTTTAGTGCGAGATCCTGCAGAGCCCGTGGCGTATTGTGGTTGATGCGACTTCTCCACTCGAAAGCTGGGAGCATGAGCTCACATGCGGTCGCGAAGACGTGCACGAAGAATTTGCGAGCCCTTGATCGTCTCAAAAATCAGACCACTTTCTAGAGTCTCTACAGATCAATATTGACTAATTTCCCGTCGGTACTCCGGGTTTCATTGCACTCCGACATAGTTGCATTAAAAAAGTACGCAAGTGCGGGCATGAGACGCAACGAATGATTGTTCTTTTGTGAATAAGATTTTTGATTCGCTACGATTTCTCTTTGGTAGTCTCATATCCACCGAAGCACATCAACCCTATGTAAAAACCGTTGAAGAATACCACGGAAGTTTGGACGTATTCCCAATGCCACCGAACAGCGCATCCGTCATACATGACCCTCGGCAAGAATGGTTTCTCCTGGGCGAGTCTCACGTGGATGCTGAGTATGCTATCATGTGATGGACATGACGAGGCTTCATCCTGTTGACTCTCGGACTTCCTCCAAATTCACAATCACGTAATGTTCATCCAGCTCGTCAGGGTCGCACACCAGCGCAAGACAAAGAAACCTCGGAGAGAGGTGAGACATTCATCTTTCCTTTTCAACTTACTACCTACTTGAATCTCAGAGGTCATCACTGTCAAGTATGTTAAGCATCGCCTCTGTATTTCCCATTCATCAAGTGGCAGGTACTTGAATGTGCCTGGCGTCAGGCAAAACAATTTGCATCCAAAAGACTCGTCTATGAGAGGTTAAAGTTACCGTATCAATGAAGCTTGCAGACTCACAGAAACCCAATAGGTATGGATCACGATCATTGTGTGTGTCTGCAAATTGGAATTACATAAATAATCTGAGCTGAAGACGAACGCAAGACATTGCTCATGAAGCCGGGCCAAAATCATCGCATCTACATGAGAATGCAGCAAGAGTTCTGCTTCTTGGCCTGAAAGACTGTCAGAAGAAGTGTCCGTTGACAGTTCGGTGGGTCGGCTTACCTGGGTATAGAACATCTTGCTTTGGGCCGACAGGCCATCACTCTTGGCGACCAAGGAGTCGATCTTTTCGCCACGTTCCAAGACGCTCTCAATCTATAGATAGAGAGCTTAGCACACGGGACACATGTGAAGAAATAGACACAGGGCAGTGTGAGAAGCTGGCGCCTGAGCTCATATGCCCGCCCACAAGTACTTACCGTCTTGTGCAAAACAATCTTCGTCTCGTCCAGCTCCTGCTGGATTTTCATGATGCTGTCGGCCTGGCTGGGGTCCTGATATTTGACAATATAGTCCTTCAGTTGGGGCAGAGGACAGGCGTTCTCACGAAGAGAGGGGTCCGAGAACGATGTGCGGGGGTGTTTGGCGAGGAACTCGTCGACAATCTTGGACAGAAGCTGATGCGCCACGAGAGCGGGATATTCGCCGTCGGTAACGATGACACCGGCGACACCCTCGGTGCGGCCGTAAGCGTGAAACGTGTACGATTTCTCCTCGATATCCTGACGTTGCCCGGGCTTTGTGCGCTCGGCGACCGTCTTGGTGAACAGCATCATGAACTCCTCATAACTGTCATATCACAGTATTAGATGCCGGCCAAAAGAGAGTATTCTCAAGCGAAAAAGATGGACGTACTTCTGGCGAGTGAACCGAGAAAAGCTAAGTATAAACGGGTTAGAATAGATGGTCGTCACAAAGAGATACAGGTAGCCGAGATCCCTCACCTGGTAAGGTCCTTCTCTCCGCACAGTTGAATGGCAGGTTGAGAATCGTTCCGAAGAACCTAGTGCAGTCGTGTCTTCTTTTAGCATCTTATCATAACGACGATTTTGCAGAAAGACATACCCCCATATAGAGAATCTTCATGGTGGCGGGGAAGCTTGGGGGGAATTCGTAGGCAGGTTAAATGGCCAAGTGGTTGCGGACACCAGCAGCGGGCGCAGACGATGATCAGATGAATTCTCTTATACAGAGGAGCTAGACTGTGAGATTGACAGGCAAAGACTCCGCTGCGCGTGACTGTGTTCAAAGGGGTTCCGGACGATGCACTGGGAAGCTCAACTCCTGATAGCCCGCGATGATGGCACCGGGTCTCCGCAGTGGCAGCCTGAGGCACCCATGATCCCCTCCAGACCGCCCGAGCCCCCCGCCGAGCCTGGCGGTGGAGCACACTTGCCTGCTTGGGACCCCGGCGCTTCCTCGAGGCTTGGCCGATTAGCTCATAATTCAAAGGGCAGCTGCGGTGAATTCAACGCTTACCTTGCTCCATATACCAGCACAGCTTTCAACACTGCAAAAATCTGAGATTGAAACTTTCATCATGGACGACATCTCAACAGCTGAGTCGCAATGGCTGTCTCAACTGGCTGCGATGCGGCAGGCTATTGCAGATCTGAAGCTGCCAAAAGGTCAGAATGTCGAACCGATTAGTTATGGAAGCGATATCGACTTGGACATTGACGACGACTATTCTTCCCCGGGGACGGTGGATGATGTTTGGGACATTATCAGCTCCGATGACGAAGCGGATAGTGGCTTGGATGACCTGACTGACGTACCTTCCCACGTTGCTCCCTCTCAGTCCGCTGCATATGACCGAACCTGGTTGGGGGAACGATGCCTCGACGTTGCCATGCGGAATTCGACCATGGATGCTGAGGAGCTCTCGCAGCAAATAATCGCGGCGCTTGCTACGGACAGTGATGACGCCGAGTTGCAAATGTCTCTCGCCGAAATCGTTGGCTTTGATGACCTGGATTTGGTGATTGAGCTCATCGCTCATCGCGGGGAGATCTTGTCTGACAAACATCAGCGGGGCGAGGCACAAACCGACGGTCTTGCCTCTGGGAAACTGCAGACCCGAGCAGAGAGAGCGCAAGGCTTGCGAGAGCGTGATTGGCAGCATAAGAATGCCCCGCTGTTGGCTGCACAAACTCGGACCGAGCCTCAATATCCGCATGTTTACAAGCTTCATACCTCTGGGAACCTTCTATCCCCCAATGGCAGAAAATTCGGTCTTCCGGTTGGAAGCAGGGAAATTGAGGAGCCCAAGTATACGGAGTATGAGATCCCTGCGTCCAGAGTTGGAGCGGTGCAACCCAATCAAAAGCTCGTAGAAATTGCGGGCTTGGACGGTCTCTGTCGAGGAACTTTCAAGGGCTATAAGGCACTCAACCGAATGCAGAGTTTGCTGTATGAGGTCGCATATAAGACAAACGAGAATATGCTCATTTGTGCGCCTACTGGTGCTGGTAAAACGGATGCTGCAATGCTCACCATTCTCAACGCAATTGGAAAGAATACGACCCCCAACCCACTTGAAATGCCTGATGCCACCGAGTTTACCGTCCAGGTAGATGATTTCAAGATTGTCTATGTGGCACCCATGAAGGCTCTTGCCGCCGAAGTCACCGAAAAGCTCGGCAAGCGACTGGCGTGGCTGGGAATTCAAGTTCGCGAGCTCACCGGTGACATGCAACTGACCAAGCGAGAAATTGTCGAAACCCAAATCATTGTGACGACCCCCGAGAAGTGGGATGTTGTGACTCGCAAAAGTACGGGGGATACCGAGCTTGTGCAGAAAGTCCGATTGCTCATCATCGATGAAGTTCACATGCTTCATGATGAACGAGGTGCTGTGATTGAATCCTTAGTTGCCCGTACTCAACGCCAAGTGGAGAGTACCCAGTCATTGATTCGCATCATTGGTCTTTCAGCCACACTCCCCAACTACGTGGATGTTGCAGACTTCCTGAAAGTGAATAAGATGGCGGGACTCTTCTTCTTTGATTCTTCATTCCGACCAGTGCCTTTGGAGCAACACTTTATCGGTGTCAAAGGCAAGCCGGGATCAAAGCAATCCCGTGAGAACCTCGATGTCGTTGCTTTTGAAAAGGTTCGTGATATGGTGCAAAGGGGCCACCAGGTCATGGTCTTTGTTCATTCGCGTAAAGACACTGTCCTCACGGCTCGCCTACTCAAGCAGTTGGCTGCCGAGGAAGGATGCGAAGATCTGTTTAGCTGTCAGGAACACGAAGGATACTCCAACGCTTTGCGGGATATGAAACATGCCCGAGCTCGTGAGCTTCGTGATCTCTTCGCAAGCGGCTTTGGCACACATCATGCTGGTATGAGCCGCAGTGATCGTAACCTGATGGAGCGTATGTTTTCTGAGGGATTGATCAAGGTTCTGTGCTGTACGGCCACCCTTGCCTGGGGTGTCAACTTGCCAGCCGCAGCTGTTGTGATCAAAGGAACTCAGTTGTACAATCCACAGGAAGGTAAATTCGTCGATCTCAGCATCTTGGATGTGCTTCAGATCTTTGGTCGCGCTGGTCGTCCTCAGTTCCAGGATACCGGTATTGGCTTCATTTGTACGACCCATGACAAACTGCAGCATTACTTGTCTGCCGTGACAGCTCAACAACCGATCGAGTCCAAGTTCTCCAGCCGTCTCGTTGACAACCTCAACGCTGAGATCGCGCTTGGTACCGTGACATCCATCTCTGAAGCGGTCCAGTGGCTGGGCTATTCATACCTCTTTGTCCGCATGAAGCGTGAGCCTCGCAACTACGGTATCGAGTATGCGGAGCTGAGGGATGACCCAATGCTTGTTCAGAGACGGCGACAACTGATCATTCAAGCCGCGCAGACGCTGCAAAAAAGTCAAATGATCATCTTTAATGAGAAGACGGAAGACCTGAAGGCCAAGGATGTAGGGCGCATTGCGAGTCAATATTACGTCTTACAGACGAGTATTGAAATTTTCAATGACCAGATGCGTCCTCAGTCCGGAGAGGCGGACGTTCTTAGAATGATCAGTCTGAGCGGCGAGTTTGACAACATTCAATCTCGTGACAGCGAATCAAAGGAACTGCAACGGCTACGTGATGAAGTCGTCCAGACCGAAGTCGAAGGAGGCAACGATTCTCCCCACGCAAAAACCAACATTCTGCTCCAATCCTACATCTCTCGTGCCCGAATTGAGGACTTTGCTCTCGTCTCGGACACTGGGTACGTAGCTCAGAATGCTGCTCGCATTTGTCGGGCGCTATTCATGATTGCTTTGAACCGCCGCTGGGGCTATCAATGCCAGGTGTTGCTTTCCATGTGCAAGTCCATCGAGAAGCAAATTTGGCCCTTCGATCACCCCTTCCACCAATTTGATTTGCCTCAGCCCGTACTGAGGAATTTGGACGAGAGGCTTCCAACTTCGTCTATTGAATCTATGCGGGAGATGGACTCGGCCGAGATCGGTCAACTTGTCCACAATCAAAAGATGGGCAAAGTATTGACCAAGTTGCTGGACAATTTCCCTACTCTGAGTGTGGAAACCGAGATTGCGCCCTTGAACAGAGATGTTTTGCGCATTCGACTCTTGATCTATCCCGAATTTAGCTGGAATGACCGCCACCATGGAAGCTCCGAGTCGTTCTGGGTGTGGGTTGAGAATTCCGAGACTTCGGAGATCTACCACCATGAGTATTTCATTCTCAGTCGCAAGAAGCTCTTTGATGATCACGAACTCAACTTCACTATCCCGCTGTCTGACCCACTACCCAGCCAGATCTACATTCGGATCATCTCAGACCGCTGGCTTGGTGCCGAAACTGTCAGCCCTGTGTCTTTCCAGCACTTGATTCGCCCCGACACAGAAAGTGTCTATACAGATCTCTTGAACCTGCAGCCTCTCCCCATCTCTGCCCTCAAAAACCCTATTCTCGAGGAGGTCTATGGCCAACGCTTCCAGTTTTTCAATCCTATGCAAACTCAAATTTTCCATCTACTTTATCATACGGCCTCGAACGTTCTTCTTGGATCTCCTACTGGCAGTGGTAAGACTGTGGCCGCAGAGCTAGCTATGTGGTGGGCCTTCCGTGAGAAGCCTGGATCCAAGGTCGTTTATATTGCTCCCATGAAAGCCCTCGTCCGCGAGCGTGTCCAGGATTGGCGCAAACGCTTGACGGGCCCAATGGGCTTGAAGCTTGTTGAGTTAACTGGCGACAATACTCCGGATACGCGGACGATTCGAGACGCTGATATCATCATCACTACGCCAGAGAAGTGGGATGGTATCTCCCGTAGTTGGCAAACTCGAGACTATGTGCGCAAAGTCAGTCTGGTTATCATTGATGAGATTCACCTCTTGGGAGGAGATCGAGGTCCTATCTTGGAGATTATTGTATCCCGCATGAATTACATTGCCTCGCAATCCAAGGGGTCCGTGAGGCTTATGGGCATGTCTACTGCCTGTGCCAACGCCACCGATCTGGCGAACTGGCTCGGTGTCAAAGAAGGACTGTATAACTTCCGCACTCTGTTCGTCCGGTTCCGCTGGAAATCTTCATCGACGGCTTCCGGAAACGGAACAGCGTGGGTTCTGCCCTTTGATGCAATCGATGAACAGACCAACATTCCTGGCTATCAAGAACCATTCGCCCGAAAAGCCCGTGATTGTGTTTGTTGCGTCCCGCCGACAGACTCGTCTCACAGCCAAGGACTTGATCAATTACTGCGGAATGGAGGATAATCCTCGTCGCTTTGTGCGGATGTCTGAGGAAGATCTGGAGCTTAACCTGGCACGAGTCAAAGATGACGCCTTGCGCGAGGCTCTCAACTTTGGAATTGGGTTGCACCACGCTGGTCTTGTTGAGTCTGATAGGCAACTGGCAGAGGAGCTTTTCGCCAACAACAAGATTCAGATTCTGGTAGCAACCAGTACGTTGGCATGGGGTGTCAATCTCCTGCTCATCTTGTCGTGGTCAAGGGCACACAGTTCTTTGATGCGAAGATTGAAGGCTACCGTGATATGGACTTGACCGACGTGCTTCAGATGCTTGGTCGCGCTGGTCGGCCACAGTTTGATAATTCGGGTATCGCGCGAATCTTTACCCAGGACTCTAAGAAAGCATTCTACAAGCATTTCTTACACACGGGCTTTCCAGTTGAGTCAACTCTACACAAGGTTTTGGACAATCACTTGGGCGCCGAAGTCTCTGCAGGGACAATCGGTACGAAGCAGGATGCGCTTGACTATTTGACATGGACTTTCTTCTTCCGTCGCCTCCACAAAAATCCCTCTTATTACGGCCTTGAGATTTCTGCCGAGGAGCAAAACACAATGGCTGCGCACGCTACTGCCCAAGACTTTATGATTGAATTGGTTGACAATTCACTCAATGATTTGGCAGAGTCCTCTTGTGTACTGGTTGACTCTGCTACTGGCGAAGTGGATTCGACTCCTTTCGGCAAGATCATGAGTTATTACTACCTTTCTCATAAGACGATCCGTTTCCTGATGACGCATGCCAACCGCGACCCTTCCTTCCAAGATGTTCTGAGCTGGATGTGCTCTGCCACTGAATTCGACGAATTGCCTGTTCGGCACAATGAAGATCTTATCAACGCCGAGTTGGCTCAAAACCTGCCACTTTCCACGGAGTCAATGGGTGACATTCCCATGTGGGATCCTCACGTCAAAGCTTTCCTCTTGCTGCAAGCTTATATGTCTCGGATCGACCTTCCCATTTCTGATTATGTCGGTGATCAAACATCTGTTTTGGATCAAAGCATTCGCATCATTCAGGCATCAATTGACGTTATGGCTGAGCTCGGATTCATACCAGCGTGTGAGATGTTTGTGACTCTTTTGCAGTGTATTAAATCTGCACGCTGGCCAGAAGATCACGCGTTGTCTATTCTTCCAGGGATCCCCGTGGAGAAGCCACCCCGTGGACTTCCCGCCTCTCTTGTCAAACTATCTTCTCAACCCAGATCTGCTGTCTCTGAGTTGGCTAAGAAGTTGAACTTGCATCCTGGATTCAGCAAAGCGGTCAATCAACTGCCAAATATATCTCTCGCAGTCGCTGGGATTTCTTCAAAAGGTCTCAGCGTCTCCATCACTCGCCGCAACCCCTCTACCAACTCCGAATATCGCATCTACGCGCCAAAATTCCCTAAGCCACAGACCGAAGGGTTTTTCCTGGTCGTCTGTAGTGCTCGGCCCGATGGTTCTGACGGCGAGCTCCTTGGCTTGAAGCGCGTGTCGTGGCCATCTTCTACTGGAAATAATGGCAAGTTCCACAATCGTGGAGGGGCAGCTTTTGGCTCGGGTCGCGCTGGTGCTGGCAACGGCAAGGGTCGTGGTGATAATGGCCCAATCACCATACGCTCCCTAGTCAAGTTCCCCGGTGCCGCCTTTGCTCAGAGCCTGTCTTTGACCAATGGCGGGCTTAGCCGGGTGAATGTGAAGCTCATCAGCGACTCATATCCTGGCATGCAGTGGGATTTATCCAAGGTGGAGGTTGAACTTGCCCCAAACCCAACTACTGCTACCCAAACGGTTGAGCCTTCCTCCAGCGTCAGCCTGAAAGACGACGCGGCATGATACTCATGATTCACCAAAGCCATTTTGCTAGTCTTTCAACGAGTCGCTCAATTTTTAAAATGCAATAATGTCATATTTTGGGAGTCTTGCAAGTTTTTCCAAGCCACTTATCAAGTATTTACACATGCTTTTTCAAACAATTACAGGGGTCCGTGACAGGAGCTTAATCGTGCACTACTTAGACAGATGATACTTTTGGTGGTGAAGATTCATTAAAATATATATGCTTGTATGATAGTCGAAATTTAAAAGAAATAGCCCCAACCCAAGAGAAATACAAACGCTCAGAAAACAAACAAGAAAAGAAAAAGAAACACGAATACTCATGGTAAGCGATGACCGAAACATAATCACGTCGAAAAGAATCGTACGAATGCCCTCCCACCCGTGTATTTCCATCATTCGAGCAATTCGATCCTCAAATGCTGCGATACTGCATGTTTACTTCGAATGCTTGTATCCATAATTCGCGGCATCATTGGCCCGCGCTCGATGACCCGCTCCTTGGGTAAAAGCGCCTCCACGCGCGCACCAACCGGGACCAGAACCTGACGTTTCGCCCGAGAGACCGATACCGAACGTGCGATGGAGACCTCGATGACGGGAACCTTGGTTTCGGGCCCAGTTTCGTCCTCAATTTCGTCAGGGTCTGTAGCCAAAGGCATACGGGGTGATAGCACACTTGGCGAGGAGCCTGCGGACCAAGGACTGAGTGCTCGAGTAGTCGGTGATTTTGCGCGTTGAGGGGGATCCACGGAAGGAGAGAGCATCGTGTTGGTCTCCGAGTGAGTGCGAGATCCTAGGGAGGTGGATGAGCTTCCTCCAATCATTTGGAGTGGAGGCCGGGTTCGTGGGTTGGTTGCAATTCTCAATTCAGGACGGGCTGGTTTGGGTTGAGAGTTTAAGAGAGAGGTTGAGGATTCGGTGGGCCGTGGTAGAGGTTGCCGGTGCGAAGTCGTCGGTTGCAGAGAGGGCGATGGATTGGGTGAGCGGACGTACTGCATTCTAGAAGTTTGCAATGAAGCCTTCCGTTGTTGTTGATGAGGAGGGGTTGATGTTTGGGGGATTGGTATATTCGAGGATTGAAATTGTCGTCCATCTTGACTTCCAGGTAAGGCTGTAGCACTTGATGCGGTTGCTGATGTGCGAGGGGGTCCCAAACTGTATGATCGTCGTCTCGACTTTGCTATGGGGATAGCAAGCTGCTTCTCCTTACTCGTACTGGATGACGGTCTCTCTAGCTCGGTAAAGGGCACGTTTGGAAACACAAGCTTCTCATCTCTCGACCCAGAGTCTGTGCTGTCACCTCGAATGCTGTTAACATTGTCCCGGGCTTGATGAAAAACAGGCAATGAACATCCCACTCGTGGTTCTGGCTTGACTGTAGGTAGAGGCGTATCAAGTGAAGACCGTCGCAGAGAATCCGGCGAGGCAAATCGACGCGGAACAATGGCAGAATCAGATGGGGAGCCGTTTAAGGCATTGGAAGCCTCGCCCATGGCTCCTTTATTCACGCTTGAGGGACTCTCAACGGGCAAAATGCTCGACCGGGGCAATGGGCTCGGGCCTCGAGAAAAGTTCTGTGTGCCCGGCCGTTGAATGGTCCTGGTAGGCTGCGCACTGGGAAAAAGAGTAAAATTGCTTCGTGCTGGTGAGGTGGCCCTCCTTTGGGGGACCGGGGGTCGGTTTGTGCTTAAGAAAGCCTGCAGAAATAGGAGATTTGATAAGCAGGAAATTCAGCGAGACGGGTAGACCAGCTTATATATCCATACCTCATTGTCTGGTAAGCGTAGACTGTCCAAAGTCTTACTCCTCCTGGTCAAGAGTGAGGGCCTCTGATTATTCTGTTTCATCACCTGGCCAAACATGACGCTGTAGCGTTCCATCTGCGCGGCGGGGATATCCACCTCCAGCAAAAGACCGTTTTTGGATCCCACGGCCCCGCCTAGTTGAGAATTCATGTCAAAATTGGGCCACTCATCGGTGAACTGGGATCCTGGCATCTGTGACAAGCCAGGCTGATTCTGTTGCCGGCGGGAGGCCTGCCTTGAGGATGTGCCGGCGTCGGGGATCGACGTCGTCAGCGCATGTTTCGCCTTGAATAGGCCGCCAATCTTCCTCCATTTGCTCGATTTTCGCGGAAGCGACGATGAAGCAGCTTGCTTTGTGAAGATTTCGGTCTTGAATTGTGGAGGGGGCAGCTCATCACGGTGGTCAAGCATCCTTGGACTCCCGAGGGCGAGTCCTATCCGTGGGACGCCTTGTGGGCTTTGCTGCAACCCAGCTTTGGAAGGAAAGACTTCGTCCGGTGGTGCGGAGACGCGGAAATCGAACGCGATCGCGACATCTGCCTCCAACATATCCTCATGGCTTCCTCGTTGATGTGCGGTGTCGCATTGCGGGGCTACCGTCTTCGTGGGTGTCTCGTTACCTTGTTGACGTCGAGCATTGTGATATAGATCCTCGCAAGGACTATTGGATGGGGACGAGGCATGAGGATAGGCCATCACGGGGATCGAAATCGTGTCCATTCCGAGCACTACATGGGACTTGGATCTGACCATCGTCGTTGAATTTGTCATTTCGTCACTTCCGCAAATGCTCGATCCAATTCTTAATTTCCAGCTTGAATGGTCGATGTGTGCGTGTTCTGATTCCTTTTCCGTTCTCGCGAGTTGAGTGGTGTTCAGCAAGCGAGTCAATCAGTGCGGTGTATAATATTGGGCGTATGATCTTCGCCGACTGGGCGTTAATGGCGATATGCAATGCCAGATACCAGATCTGGGAGAAACGAATGGACGACCTTCCAGAAGGTCTATTGTTGGAACAGGGTTCAGGAACACCTTCGTCCAGCTCCCGCGGGCGTCGAGTGGGTGCTCGGGATCTTTTAAAGTTTCTTGTTGGACTGAAGACTGGGGTCACCTTGTCTGGTGCTTACAGGCATGACACCGGCTGATGTCGTTTGGCTGAGTGGAGATGGGATCGCGCCAAGCGGTCTATACCTGAGACAGCAGTGCCGAAAGCCAACGGCCAACGTGCTGATCGATCATGAGGCGGCGCCACTCATTTCCCATTAATAACCTAATTTAGCGTCATGGCCCAGTGAACCGCTTTTTGCGATAGCAAAGTGCGCTCCTCATCGCATCCTGCTGCGCGAAGCTTGCGCAGAGTCTGTTCTTGCCCGAGCTGGTCGGTTGCCCCCCACCCCCAACTCGATTTCTATTCTTGCCAGAGACAGTGTTTCACAACAGCAGCATTTTCGTGGGTCCAAACCCATCGCGTCTCATTTTCGTTTGATCGGGGGCCCGAGCCGTGGCCAACAGCGTGTCTCGAGCCAACGGGGACGCTTCAAACGGGCAGTGGAGACTCTCGTCAGGGTGGGGCCGAATAATTTCCCGAAATGAGGCTTCTCTGCGTCCCGAATGGCTTTGTTGCACAGACGGAGTCGCGCTGGTTGCAAATTGCATGTTTAGTCGGCCTGTGTCAGATATTAATCCCGTCTTAGCGACAGACATCGCGTGGTCTTTTCAAATGGCTCGGAAAACGCCACCATGGGATGATGACGTGCATCAGGGGCTCCTGTTGCGCTGGATCCGAAAACGAGAATGAGCCCGTTGTGAGTTGCCATCGATTTATGAGGTGAGAGGGTTCCTCTCTGTTGCCTGTAGATTTTGGATTGCATTTGAGTGGAATGCAGAAAAGAGCTGGAATTCAAAGACCAGCTTCGCTCGAAGGGGCCTAAGCACGCATGCTCAAGTGGGCCAAAAAAGCCAGCCAGACGGAGACTTTGGACGGGGCCCTTTGGCCAGATGAGATCGGGACGGAGGCACGAGGAAGCGCATATGCCCCGCCGACACAATGTTTCAGCCTTCTCGAAATTCGGTCAACTGTCATTTCCGCCTAGGCGACCAGCTTTTTGCTCATGTCGAGTGTCAGGATTGTGTTTTTTTTTTCGCACTCGAACGGTGGCAGACCCTGAACGTGATCCCTAAACCCCCGGCTTGGTGGCTAAATAGGTTTCAATGTTTAGTCTTTCAGCGGAACACAGGACTGATCTCCGTGGTATCACGGACAGAGGAGCCTCGACGCTGCGTTTCTCCGGGATGAGCATCTAGTGTCATGATTTGTGAGCGTGGGCCCTGGAAACGCGTCTCCCTCTGTATTGTTCATTTGTAGACTTTTTTTTCCTTGCTGGTGATCATCCCCGATCGGGCACTGACGCACTTTTTGTCTGCTTTTTGTCCCGGATGGAGTGCGCGGTTATGCTGCATTGCCCAAGACGGGCATGTTTCTCTGAGAGCTTTTCCACGGCTCTTTCTCGATCCCACTCCACAATGATCTAGGCAGTGGGACTGTGGCCGAAAGGCTGATGTTGAACCCTGGAGATCAGGGGTACGTAGGTCCTCCAAAAGACCAAAGTTCAATCGTGGAGATGTGATGCTGTTCAGAGTGGAAAGAGCGCGTCGTCATCTTCCCACGATTTCCTTGAAACGAGAGGATACAACTTCGATCTGGGGATTGCGATACAAAGCTTGGTTCCGCCCGATCTATTTCGAGGGAGACAGCGGCCTGAAACATGATTGTGTTCTTGGGGAGTTGTAGGACCCTGCATCCCGTGTGACAATAGGTTCATGTGAAACGTGCACAGTCTCTTCTCCGAACTGGGATCGCCCGATGAGCTCGAAAATGGGTTACATCATTGCCGAATGTTTCAATTCTCAGGGTCTAGCGTACACAAGGACCCCGATCTCCCGCCAGTCAAAGTAAATCAAGATCGTCGGGCGATTTGAGGCTCGATAATATCGATGCGCAAATACGGGTGTCGCTTGCTTTCTCATCGGGCTACTGTTCATCCGGTGGAGGGGGCTTGCACATGTCTTTGGGATACCTCAGGCAATCCGGTGTTTATCGAGCGATCAAACTTGATTGCATGTTTCCCCAGAAAGCGTTGAAGGTGCAGCTAGGCTGAATGAGCCATTCCTCTTATCGAGATGGATCAAGTTTACCTCGTGTCTATTTCGAGGAGACTTGCGGACAAGGAGAGCTGACGGTATTGAAAATGTGAGGAACAGATAGGATTCGATCTCGCGGATCTTGTTTGAGGATCATCAAGATAGTAGAGCATGTCTTTGATTTTGATCGAGCAGGCAGCCTCGCTAGATCTTTGGGCTTGGCACAAATCAGCGAGTAAGCCTGCTAGCGTTCATGTCTGCTTCGTGCTGCCGGCTCACCAGACTTGACATTGCGCTAGTTCAAGCCTCACTACGATTTCGCAGCCACTTATTAGGCTCATCGCTAGAAGAGTACCTTTCTAAGCCGTCGTCCGTGTTGAGATGCATCACAGTGTGGGGGGTCCTGGGTAACTGGAGGTTCTCACCGAGGCGCAGCGCGGCTGAGCCATCAGCTCTCTCGTGCAAAGTCGCGTGCTGTCTGTGAGTCAACCCACCTAAACATTCGGATTCCTGTGGTATCTCATCTTTCACCCTCTGCTCAACATCAACGCACTTTGATTGTAAACATGGTCACCACCACTCAAGACCGGGCCTTGGGTGCCATCTGGGGTGTATGCGTGGGAGACGCTCTCGGTGGACCGGTGCAGTTTAGTGATCCCGGCACCTTCCAGCCCATCACCGATTTGGAGTTCGTGAAGCCATTCAATCAACCTTCGGGGTAAGACGTCGCATTCTCTTCTCCCAATCGAAGGAGGTATTGCTCATACAGTCTAGATCTTACTCGGACGATGGCGCAATGACCCTCGCTCTCGCCCAGTCCTTCGTGGATGCGGATGGACAATACAACCACGCCTTGTCCATCCACTACTATCTCGGCTGGTTCAACTATGGACGATTTAGTACGATCGATCAAGCCTGGGACCTCGGCCGATCCACACGCGTGGCCCTGAGGTTCTGGAAGAGGCGGGGAGCCTTCCGGGACAGAGAAATCACCCAAATGCAGGTAAACGAGGAACTGGATCGCGAGGAGGCTTCTGGCAATGGAAGCTTGATGAGAATCTGCCCACTGGGCGTCGCCTTGTGGAAGAATCCTCACCTCGCTATGAAGCTTGCCCGAGACCAGAGCATGATTACTCACCCCTCGTTGGCCTGCTTGGACGCTTGCCAGGCATACACCGAGCTGATTTGTATGGCGATGACCGGTATGTCTTCGTCGATTGTCTTCTCCTGGTCATCCTGATACAATGACTCCTCCCTGTTGCCTTCGGTCTGTAAGATTTATGTTGGTGAGTCAACTCTGACTCGCGCGTCTACAGGTAGTTCGAAGGAAGATCTCTGCCAGACGATCGCTCGATTTAAATTCGAGCACCCCGCGCTCGTTTCTCGCCTCGGTCAGTATGCCTCTCTTCAAGACTGGAGAGCCAAATCCCCCGCCGAGATGAAAAGCAGTGGTTGGGTGGTCGATACACTGGAGGTGGCCCTTTGGGGTCTCTTCAAATACGAGTCTTGGGAAGAGGGTGCCTTGGCGGTGGTGAACCTCGGCGGAGATTCGGACACGGCGGGGGCCGTGTATGGCGGTCTGGCGGGTGTGATGTACGGCTACGAGTCCATCCCCGGCCAATGGGTGCGCGGTATGCAGAATGGAAGCTTTATTCGTGATGTGGCCGGGGAGTTCGCTGCACTTATTTCCTCCCAATAGGGGGATTTCTGCCTCTGTTCTTGCTGTATGATATGTCTCTGAAAGATGGTCATCCCGTCTGCGCTCAAACTGAAGAATCAACAATACCGTGATGTTTCCTTTGACACTATGGAGTAGCAACGCCCGCGTCTGTCTTTTCGATCCACATCGTGACCTAACTGGAATACCGACCGACCCGGGCGCAGAAAACGATCACAACCATTCCAGTAAGCAGTCAAGCTTTGGCTGGAAGAATCTCGGCACATGAGTATTTCTTCAGACCTGACATGTGTGTCTTGGAGGCATCCAGCTTGCATCAGATGTGCTGTGTGGCAGCATTACATCCAAGTATGGTCTTTCACGGTCGACTCATTCCGGTATGGTATACTCTCATGAAATCCTAGACCGCCATTTTCTGAGCCACAGAGGGAAGACAACGTCTCTGGAATCTTGATGCCAGAACATTTGGAAAATGAGTCGACGTGGCGTGAGAACTACTAGTAGCAGCCTGCTCTTGGGTCCTTGGAATGGACAGCTCCGAGACATCGTCGCAGGCCATTAGGGCAGGCACCAAGTATCCGGGTCACTATACCTGTGAGCATCCAGGCACCCGATTTCTGACGTGCGGCAGCAGATCCGTGACATGCGCCGAAGCGTGCAGATCGACCTGCGCCTGGAAAGCCGGCCGAGTAGGACTCTTCTTTGCTCGAATGAGGCTGAGTTTGGTATGGATTGATCATCTGCAGCCGCCACCAACATCATACTAAGTACCAAGCCTTGTCTTGCAGACAGACAACCGGGAGTTTTTCACAATATCCGTCTCCATGAAAACTTCTCGTCCAGTTGCCGAGTAACGGGAATCGTCTACAACCCCGTCGCTCACCGTTCCTGGTCCAGTCGATCGACGGGAAGCGCAAGTTT
Source organism: Penicillium oxalicum (assembly GCF_001723175.1). Lineage (NCBI taxonomy): Eukaryota > Fungi > Ascomycota > Eurotiomycetes > Eurotiales > Aspergillaceae > Penicillium > Penicillium oxalicum. The sequence continues at coordinate 2,435,829 of NC_064656.1, forward strand.
GGCGGGGTTCCTTTTTTTTTCCTTATTTACCGCCAGAGTCCAACCGTCCGACAGTCCAACACCCCACTTTTTTTCGACACCTCGTCACCTCCCACAAGCTCTCCTCCTCCTCCTCAATCCTGATCTCCTTTCTTTCTTCTCTCCGAATCCAAATCAATACCATTCTGAATTTGGGCTGTGTGCATCGCCTCTTTTCGTGTTCAAACGTCGCTCTCCTTTTCCCTTCATCACAACCCCACATCGTCACCATGGGTGCTCACTCCGCAACTTGGCAAGGTATGGGATCGAGGACCGCCATGATCCGACATGGGAGCTTGCTTTCGCTGACATCCTTTTCTCGTCACTCTATCCAGCATACGTCGACTCCAGGTAACTAATCACAAGCCCTCTCTACGATCCTCCTGCCCGGCTTTACCTTGCTGCGAGGTGGATGGCTCGGCTAGACAACGAACCAGCTCCGGTGCGCTAACCTGACCATCTCAACAGCCTCATGGGCTCGGGTCAGTTCCAGAAGGCCGGTGTTCTCGCCGCGGACTTCTCTGGTCTGGAAGCTGCTACTCCTGGCTTCGCTGTATGTGGCTCCTTATTTCCAGACTCTTGATTTTGGAGGATCCGCATCCTCCTCCAACAGGACACAGTGCGGGCAGTATACTAAGGCGGCACGCTTTCGATAGCTCTCCCAGGAGGACATCAACTCTCTGGCCTCGGCCTTCACTTCCAGCGACAACGCCTTCGCCAACGGTTTCTCCATTGCTGGGGAGAAGTACGTCTGCATCAAAGCCGATGAGCGCAGCTTGTATGGCAAGAAGGTATGCCCCGCGCCCGCCCGCTCCCCTGCTCCGTTCGGAGGAAAATCATCATCGACCCACTTGTACCGGAAAATGCCACCACCGGAAACGATAGCTGACCATGAACCCGACAACAAATAGGGCAAGGAGGGCGCCATTGTCGTCCGCGCCAGTGCCTGCACTATGATCGGAGTCCACGGTGCCACTGTCCAGACTACCAACGCCGCCACCGTTGTCGAGAACCTGATCGACTATATCAACGGCGCCAAATAAATCAGGGCATTTTACATCCCCTCAACAAGCTCTTCGAACCTGCATCACCTATCATGAGGTAGCATGTTTGTGACAATCATGGAAATAAAGGAGCCATTCGATTTTTTTTTCTTTCTCTGTCAAATCTTTCCCCCCCCCCCCCCCTCTCACATGGTACTTAGCCGCGCTGAAATATATCTTCTTTTTATTGACGTGAGAAGGGCCCCATGTTCGACATGATCCTCTGACCTCTCTTCCCAGTGTTTGTATGAATCCTCCGAGCCCTTTCTATAACTTCCCACGTCGCCGGCGGGTTCGTCACTAATATAATGAGTTGTCGACATTATGTAAATTTTCTGTCTCGATTGTGTACCCGGTATACGGCGCACTATACAAATACAATGCACAGTCCCATTACCACCAGGTGTTGGATTTGCTATTCCGTATTCAGTATCTGTACAATATGTACTTACGCACTGCCCGCCCACAACTGAGCCCCGACAGCTTTGCTGACGATCCAAAAAAAAGAAAGGAAAAGAAAAGTCATTAAAAATTATATCTTGGGGCATTGACGATTATCCTCACACTGCCCCGATAAAGAGTTCCATCGTCACATCTGCCAGACACATCGCTGTAGTGCGCCATGCGCCGGCCAACCAGTGGACACACTGCACCTGCGCCCAAAGTCTGGACAGGAAATCCCGCCGCATCATGACTCCGGTCTCGATCCGTGTGTCGCAAAAGAATCATATCTTTGTCTCATGTACAAGCATCATCATGCACCCACCATCAATCATACAGGCAGCTCGGCGTTACTCCGCCCACCAGCCAAAACCTCCAACCCACGACGGATATAGGGACCGATGATGGGGATATTGCCGGCAAATTGACCGATCGTCACGAGGAAGTCGCCGAACAGGATGAACAGTCCGTACAATTCGATGAGAAATCCCGTCAAGGGCCAGCGGAGGAGAATGAGGATGATGCCCGCGCAAAAGGCTGCAGTGCCCTTGAGTTTTTGAGGCCGTGTGAAGAAGACTATTGTCTTTTGAACGCCGATGATGAGAGTGAGACCGATGAGGAAGAGGATCTAGCCATCAGGAGAGAGAGAGTGGGTTAATTTGGTTTGCGCGGAGAGAACGAAGGAGGTGGTGGGGTCGCATACGTTGCCCATCGCAAGTCTAAAAAGAAGAAAGCAGTTAGATATCAAACTCGAATTGAGTGGAAGAATCCCCAATACATCAAATCATGCTGAAGGAGACATACAATGAACGGTCGAAGAACATGAGCACTCCTCCGAAAAGGAACAGGCCACCTAGACAAGATGCCAGGTGAGTTGTTTGGTACTCAGGATACATTAAGACGCCATAATTTTCATGAGATATTTCATACCGGCCGAGCAGAAGATCACACCGATCTCTATTCTTCAGGGTTAGCGTTGACCATGTTGCGATTATGTTTGCGCCTCCGTGCCTGGGGGGTGATGGCCATCCCACGAGAGAAAGTGACGCGGAAAAGAGAAATTCTTACTCTGATTTTCTGACAACCACATGCTAGGCATTTTGTTATTATATGCGACAAAGAACCCGCTATCTTTTTTGGGGACGGGATAAGTGTTGCGCAATCTCAAGAGTCAGTCGTATCCTGATGCGCCGAATGATCTGATCTCTGAACGAGTTCCGTAAACAGAAAACTGCAATCGGCCATTTTCTGCCCGAGCTCCACCGGGCGGTGAGTATTTGGTTTTAAGCCACGCCATGCGGGAACCCGATTTTACTTCCGTGCTTACTTTTGGCGGGAGCTCAAATTATCCCACAACGGGTTCGATGGATGATTGGATTCGGACTGGTCTCATTGGGTGTGGTCTTTACTGTGACAGTACAATGTGAAGCTGTCATGTTTGGATTCCATGGGAAATGTCCCATCACTGCCCAAACCCAAGGTCTAGACACTTGTCCGTCTCAGAGCCTGATGTTGCGACCGTGCGATTGCCCCTTGTCGCTCCTCCACACTCGGAGCTTCCCTGCTTTAATTTGCTATCCACCCACGCCGCGGCGACAGCTATCCTCGGATGCTGTAACTGACGTGCCTTTCCCCTGGTGCGTCGGTAATAGTCGGGTGTCTTTTTTGACACAAGGCGAAGAACAATATTTTCACGGTTACGAATAAGCCGGAGCGCTTTCTTGAGCCTGCCTTGAGAGAGGCAGGTGGGGTGGAAAGGGCTTGACTGTGTTGATCGGACATTTCTTGTAATTGTTGCCATTCTGGATGAGTACGCCATTGCGGTTAGCGTGATGTTTTGAACAATGATGTGGTTTCACCGAAATACCTTGCTTCTGCTGGCCATGGACCTGCCGAATACACTCCATTTCTACTTGTACCACGGGACCCTTCTTATTTCAGGACTGTGTGGGCTCCTCGAGCTTCAAGGTAGCTTTCAGGAACGCCCTGTGAGAGATTGCGAATGACACCGAAGATCTCCTTGTCGTGATAGCGCAGCCGCGTCTTGGGGTCGGTATATGGACCGGACAGACCGGTGATGTCGCAGTAATGACGCTTGTTGGCCGGATCAAGGGATGGCGCCGACTCGATATTTGTGTAAGTCACTGCCGGACCACTCGGGTACATAGCACGGGCGTTCTTCTCCAATACGAGTGTAGATAGATTCTGAGCAGCTTGCGCGATGTTGGGGTTCTTGCCAGAACCATCTGTTGGCGTTCGGGTGCCATCAGTGGGCACGACCCCCGTTGTAGCAGGTGTTGTGGCGCCGGAGTTGGTTTGAGTGGCTAACTGGGATGCTTCTTTGCGCGAAGTCTCTGAAATGATCGCCTTGACGTTCTTGTTGCGGCGCTGGGATGGCTTCCAGTGAGGGTTACGGAACGGTTTGGGGACAGCCGCAATGTCAAGCTGGCTCAGAAGGAGCTGATGGGCTTCATCGTCCTTGGTTGGGATCGCCGGTGCCATTTTTCAAGAAGATTCAGAGACTTGAATGCAGAGAGCTCTTGTGCGAAAAATGTCAACAGGAATAGAGTCCCTTCAAGGTTGGTTGCTGCCGCGAGCACTGGAGTTCCCTATATCAGCACGTGACTGAGGGAGTCACCCAAACAATCGGGGAAAGGCAAGTCGTCGCTTTACTCCATCAATAAGAGGTTCCACTCAACCCATCGACTCTTTTCCGCAAAATGGTATGTCGAAGTCTCCTTTCCTTATCCTGGAAGCTTTTTTGGTAGATTGGAAAACTAAGAGATCGTAGGAGAGTCCTCACGAGCATCAACAGGCCGTCCTGCTATCACGCATCATTACGAACGTTGTCAGTGGATCCGACCTCTGCCCGATCATGGGATCAAATCCAATTAAACTAAATTGCAACAGGAAAAACTGAACGAGGCCATCATGGTCATGAACAAAAGCCTACAGGTACATTATCAATGCGACAAGAGGATTCGACATAATTCACTGACAAGCTTATCCAGGAGGTCAACATTCAAAATATGAACGTGGAGCTGGTTGCGCAAATGTTCAAGAATTACCAGTCCAATGTCCTTTTCCATTTAGAAGGTATGTGCTTGATGTTAAATTAGAGCAAGTGGTCGAGGACGATCTTTAGAGAACTAATGTCCCGTCGCAGCAACGGAAAACCTGACGGATCCTTCTTGAGACAGTATGTCCTGGCCCTATTTGGACATTTACGAAGAAACGCAAGTCGAGATAAACCATTCACGATCAATCATTTCAATGCATACACATATCTTTACTTTTCTCAATAAATTCTGCGAGGTTTAAATTTCTTTTCTGTTTGATTGTGCATTCCATGGCACCGCCTTGTCTTCCTCCGCGTGTATTCGGCCGCTCGATTTCAGGTATATATTTCCGAGTAGATGTTTGGATCTCTAGGATTGACTTGACGCTGCGGCGGTTCACTTGGTCGGAGGAGACATCGCGGGCGGATAACTTATCGTTTGTCTTGGCGCGACCGCTCCGGCCCATCGGCCTACTTTGAAAATGGCGGAGTATTGATCGTTGATGCTTGCACATACCTTTGCCAACCTCGTTTCCAACCGGAAGGTCTCTTTCCCCCCTTCTTCCTCACCTTGCGACCGGTCCTGAAATGAATTGAACGTCGCGACGACCCTCATTTCTACTGCAACTTCTCTTCTCAAAAGCTTCCGGCTACGCAGCCAGCGTCGTGCACAATGACCATCACCTCTGTCCACACCCTCCTCCCCAGCCGCTTCTCTGCTGCTGTCACCGAAAAGCGTGCGGAAAAGCCTCCTCCAAAGACATATACCGTTCAGGACTTTCCTTTCAAGGGCTACAATCCCCCGCAGGCGGATGGATATGAGCGCAGCAAGGCGCACCCTGACACCAGCGCTATTGTGATTGATAATGGTACGTTTGCCGCTTTCTACACGCTCTTTTATGGCCAATGGGTCAGAAAAGAAACTAAATCTTGAGTTCTTTAGGCTCCCATCTTGTCAAGGCTGGCTGGTCCTTTGACCCAAACCCTCGATTTGTCCTCCCTCCGGTCATGAGCCGATACCGAGATCGCAAGCTCGGACGTCAAGCCCACTTCATCGGATACGATGCCTACGTGGATGCGACCACTCGCGGTCAACTCAAGAATGCCTTTGACGGCAATTCCAGCGTGGTCGGCAACTGGGATGTGATGGAAGGTGTGCTGGACTACATTTTTATCAAGCTTGGTGTTGATGGCGCCAACGGAGGCGTAGACCGACCTATCGTCATGACTGAACCGGTCGCCAACTTGGGATATCCAAGGAAAAGTAAGCTCACAATGTGCGCATTTTTTCTTGTGGAGTCAGTGCACTGACACGTTCTAGTGATGAACGAAATTCTGTTCGAATGCTACAATGCGCCTTCAGTGGCCTATGGCATAGATTCACTCTTTGCATACCGCTACAACAAAGGAACCGATGGTCTGATTGTCTCATCATCACACACATCCACCCATGTTATCCCGGTCCTCAATTCCAAGCCGCTGCTCTCTAATTCATCCCGCCTCAATTGGGGTGGAGTCCAAACAGCAGAGTACCTCATGAAGTTGCTTCGGCTGAAATATCCTACATTCCCAACGCGTGTGACGGAAAACCAGGTGGAAGAAATGGTGCACAAACATTGTTATGTTTCCCAGGACTATGATCGCGAATTGAGTGGGTACTTGGACTGGACTGGACTCGAGGATCGAGACCATGTCATCCAATACCCGTTCACCGAGCATGTTGTAGTTGAGAAGACAGAGGAGGAGCTGGCCCGAATCGCAGAGAGGAAAAAGGAGAGCGGTCGCCGGCTGCAGGAGCAAGCCGCCAAGATGCGATTGGAAAAGTTGGTCAAGAAAGAGCAGGAACTGGAATACTGGAAGGACCTGCAAGTGCGACTAGCCAATGAAACAAAGAAGGAAGTTCGCCGGGTCTTAGAAGCTGAAGACCTTAAGGATGAGGCGCACTTGGAACGGATGATCCGAGACCTGGAAAAGTCAATCAAGCGCTCCCGCAACCGTGACCTTGGTATTGAGGAAGAAGAGCAGCAGGAGGAGATGAGCTTCCATTTGCTCGATGTCCCCAATGAGGAACTTGATGAAGCTGGTCTGAAGGAGAAGCGACACCAGCAATTGATGAAATCCAACGTTGAGGCGAGAGCACGTGCCAAGGCTGAAAAGGAGCGAGAAAAGGCTCGTATCGAGGAGGAAGAGCGACTCGACCGGGAAAAGCGTGAAAATGACTTTGAGAACTGGATTGCCGAACGGCGTGTCAATCGACAGGTAAGTTTACCCTGTAGTTTTTGGCGACGGTTCGTTTTCTAAACACGTGTCCCAGAACCTGTTGCAAAAAATCAAAGATCGGGAACGCTTCAAGGCCGACCTTGGCAACCGAAAGTCTCTCGCCAGTCAGATGCGCATGAAGACTTTGGCCAACTTGGCTGCTGACGGTCCCAAGAAGCGACGTCGTGGCGGCGACGACGACGACTTTGGTGCAAATGACGAGGATTGGGGCGTCTACCGAACCGTTGCCAAAGACGAACAAAGCGACGATGAGGAAGAGGAAGATCTTGACGGCATGTTGAATAACGTTGAGAGGGAGCTGTTGGAGTACGACCCTGAGTTCACCGAGAATCACACCCTTGCCGCCCAGTCAGATTGGACCAAGAGTCTAATTCACGCGTTCCTTCGCGGGCCGTGGCCCTTTGACCCGGAGAGCCAGCGCGAGGCGCATCAGCTTCACTTGAACGTGGAGCGCATTCGCGTGCCCGAGGTAGTCTTTAAGCCGTCGATTGCGGGAGTTGACCAATCGGGCCTCATTGAGATCGTGGCTGATATTGTCAACCACCGTTTCTCAAACACCGAGGACCGCAATCGTCTCCTGAAGGATGTCTTTTTGACCGGCGGCAACACCATGTTTACCGGGTTCGACGAGCGCTTCCGACGAGAGCTCCGCGCTTGTTTGCCCGCCGAGGCCGAACTCGCCGTGCGCCGGGCTGCTGATCCCATCATGGATGCCTGGAAGGGTGCAGCCCAATGGGCCTCGGGATCTGACTTTGGCCGATCGGGAGTCAGTCGTCAGGAGTACATGGAGAAGGGAAGTGAATACTTGAAGGTGAGTCCCAATCAGTGATCCATTGACCTCATCACAAGCTTTGTTGATCTTTTTGCTAACATTGGGACTTTTCACAGGAACATGACCTGGGTAATGCGTGGTGAGCTTGGATATCTTGATATGGAAACTCAACGGTCAGGCGCAATGGAGTCGAGTCAAGCGGGATTGATAAATTTGCTTCAATGGGTAGAGAAATGCAGCACATTTCAACTGCAAGGGTTTCCTACACCCGAGTAAGATGGAAGTGGCTTTCTGTCAGAGTGATTCTGTCTAGTACCATTAATCAATGAGAGGGCCCCTGACCTCTGGTCAATCTGGCACACTCATTGTAAACATACCAAAGACCTAAACTGAACCATTGCAATCCCCTTGCTCCTTCCTCTCAATCAATGATATAGTCGGAGCAGTCCTGTCGTATCCGAAACCATGCAAAGCAGAACCTGATTCGTAAAACACCAACCTCAGACACAGCTATCACGTACTTTCAAGAAACCGTAGCTATAATTTGTAGCTTTGAAGTAACCACAAAGTCTCTCCTCTTTCCTCATCAAATGGATCGATCGGCCAAGGGAACCAAATGATGGTCAGTTAGGGCTCGTGAACAGCAGTGCAGAACCCGACATGAGAATAAAAATAGCGCTCTTTATAGTCCTAATGCCGGGCGTTCAGCGCTGGCGCAAGAGTAGCAAAACTCGAGTTAATTCACTGAAGGGTCCATGTGGTCCTCTTCTCTGAACTGCTTTCGAGAGTCTGCAGTCGTGCTTTCCCTTGTAATGGCCAATGTCAACGGGGATCATGCGACAGTTGTAGTATCCACTTGAACCTATCCCAAACTCTAATTGCCAAGATAGCTATTTTCTAGCATGATCTTTCACCTAGGTATCAATTTCGGCGTGTCGACGAAGATAGACCGTCATTAATTCTGCTGTATCTTTATACTTCTCCAGGACGCGTACTAGGAGAGCCCGAGCTATCAAAATGGCCAATGAAATATCCGTGATAGCGATAATTTAAAACCTTACAACTAACTTGATTCCCATCAGGTCATCCCTGATAACCAGCGAAGGACTGAAAACGGATGTAATGTAGTCTGTTTGGCTTTGAAGCAGCACTCTGCTGTTGATTGCCACTTCCTAGGTGGTCGAGGCTCGTGTGACATGCTCTCCAATTCAGTCATTTGACAGTTACCAGGGCCCATGACCGGTGGTTTGACCGTGAAGTAATGCAGGTGGATCGATCAACTCAGCGGCTCACAGGAAGTCTATTGGGCTCATAGAGTTGTTCCCGCCTGTATCCGTGATAGGACTCATGCCATTTTAGCTTCCTAACGCCCCGTCATTGAAGGGACCTTCCGTGGCGTGCTGAACTATACGAGGATCCACTATCGATTATCATAGCGATTTCGATCATGTTCCATGTATAGTTGAAGAGAGTATGTGTTGAGGTTGCTGATAGCAAGGGAGTGCCAATTAGTCTTACATTTACGCTGACAGACTATCTGCCAATCTCATGCATTGCGGTTAGGAATGTAGGACTGACGTATGTTCCTTGTCTGTCTGTTGAATATTGTGAGACTACCTAGGCAGGTCTTGTGGCTTGCGCACTCAGACGACTAGATGGGTTTGCCTCCTATCCTGAGATGACCGGCCAGTAGGACAAAGGTCAATGGATGTTCCACCATAAGTTAGCACCTTCAATTGAACTTGCTGTTTATGCCTTGCAAAATAACAATCACCAAAAAGGGGGCATTGGAATACTAATATTGCATCGGCCTTGAGCTACAGAATCGTCTGTACCTGTCAGTCTAGGACTAAACACTGGATATGCAACAGGTAGAAGAAGACCTGACAGAGCTTTACCAATAATCTCCGACCCAGTGGACCACGGCATGATGTGCGACTACAAACTCCGATGCCTCTGCTGTGTACACCTTACACTTTCTCCTGCACCACTGACTTTATTTCGGAGCAATCATGACGCATATAGAGGAAAGCACGTACCATTCACCCCCTGATTGTATCCTGTCCTGCCGAGTTTCTGATCCTGGCTATCGGACTATGCTCCCTGATCGAGACTGGTCACGCGCGACGTCCTGGCCCTGTGTGTTTTTTTATCATGGTTCTGGCAATGAGGCCAACCGCGCCATAATTTCCAACGTGCTTTTCAAGAGGTAGTATCCACAGGGTTGTTATTGTAGAGCAGAGTATTGAATCGTCTCAAGATATAAAGTCTATGATCCTTCTCTTCGACTCTAAGACTCAAAATTAATCACCCGAGGAGCAAAACCTTCTGCTTTAGTCTCCATCTTCTGCTCTCTCTGCCTGTGCCAGGGCCCCTCGCTGCGAACCCGTGGAAACAGCCGCTTCATAGTACCTCCCAGCTTGAGTCCTACACAATACCTTCACTTTTCTTGGAAAAACTTACAACATAAAAAATGAACAGAATGTTTGCGACCAGATTTTTTAGACCGCTTCAATTGTTCACTCGCATCATGCAATGGTTCAGTGTGGTCATTGTCATGGGCATCACCTCATACTTTATCCATGCCGGATCTCATAATATGCAACTCATATACGAGGAGGTCATTGTAAGTTGTCATTTGCCTGGATTCTGTATCAAAAGATGCAATTTTTTCTTCAAAGAATCACTCTGCTAATCAAGAGACCTTCAAAGCTGTTTTGTCGTCTGTCCTCTTCCTCCCTGCCTTCTTCTCACCTTTTTTGCCCAACAAGCTCAGCAAAGGCGTCTTGATGATTGATATCATCTTCTCATACCTGTTCGTATCCCCGCGTGACTTGAATTTCCACTCTACCATTCTTATAATATTCTTCTCAACTAACCCACTGCTTCATTCTCTAGCTGGTTGACCGCATTTATTTTTGCTGCTCAAGACTACAGCCGAAATTCATGCTACTTGAGCTCTCCTCCTGGGTTCTCTTGTCGCAAAAAGTACGCCAACCAGGCCTTTATCTTCCTAGCCTTGTAGGTTCACGATAACTCTGATGTCCAGGATATATTGACAGAGACCCTGTACCTAACTCTCTACTAGTATTTTCACCTTTTTTGGGATGTTTGTCGAAGTAGCCGGTCTGTGGGCTTATCGCAGGGAAAACTCACACAGGGGCACCGTTCATGAGAAGCGTGCTCCTCATACCCCATTGGATGGTGCCGCGGAGACTAATGCTCCCACTGGTACTGTCTAAGCGGAAATAGAGGGGTAGATTGCAGTTTCTAAGTGGACTGCCCTGTCTGTTTGGAAAGTTGAAGTCTGGTTGGACCGGTTGTGTTGGCAATTAAACCTACAGGTGTGCGTTTTTTGGCATGAGGGAACTCAACATGCTTGGGGATATATGTGGACAGGATCTGGATTAGGAATTGTAAGCATCCATTGGCCAGGGCTGAGTAACGTCTCTCTCAAAGTCCTGCGCTCACTCATCTCCCCGAATAACAATGTACTTTTACAATGGTGAGCTCGGTAGATCCGTTCCACTCATCAACAGTAGTAATCTTCAGAACAGGTTCAAGCCTTTTTCAGGGAACCCTAATTCATGATTATTGACTTGTTGTTTGAAGAGGGGGGTATAATTCACTTGCCAAAGACGCAAGTAGGGGTTGCCCACTTCGACCCCTAATATGCTATGGGGCATTTGACATATTAATGTGAAGCTGCCACTCAGAAAAAGTGGACTTTTTTCCTTTTCTTCCGAGACTCTGCAGAATCAGAACGTGCAGCATGACCCGGTGCAGAAACGAAAACGCGACACCCCAACGTTTTAGTGCCGCAATTCATCCCGTACACCTTACCATATTCGGACGCTGAGCTCCGCAAGATGCCTCGAATCGGGGTTGCGGGGACCCCGGATACAGAAGGTTGACTTTGCGTGTGGGCACAGCTGCACCTCTCATCTTCAGAGAACATATTGAGGGACGCCGGCATTCTGAGATCCGCTCGTCCATTGTGGCGCTGAGGATATTGGGTCTCCGTAATTTCTGCTTACAGGTCACTTTAGTTAGTCCACCAATTGTGCAGAAGAGCAAGATTCAGTGTCCCGCGAGGGTCCCATGGCTGCGGGTCTTCTTAAGAAAACGAAATTCTCGCTACGAAGAATGCCCGGGGGTTTTCAGCTTAGTGTTGACACTTGATTTTCGAGCATAATAAGCGTTCTGGGGCCGAGCTCAAGTTTCTTCTCGCCTCAAGTCAAGATGAAGTTCCTGTGGGCCTCTCCGCTCGCGATAGGGGTTGCTGCAGCGCAAGCTGCCGCGTGGGCACAGTGCGGTGGCACAGGGTATACTGGCGCCACCACTTGCACCTCTGGCTACTCGTGCGTCTTTGTCAATGCGTGGTACTCTCAGTGCCAGCCGGGTGGTGGCAGTGGATCGGGAACGACCTTGACAACGACCACATCCAGGGCATCTTCCACTGCCACCTCCACTCAGTCTTCTGGCTCCAGTCCTACGCTGAGCCCTGGAGTGGCTCGCTATCTTGGTCGCGTCAACCCGGCAACTAAGGAACTGACATGGCCTGGAACTGGTGTGGCCTTTACGTTTACTGGGAAATCCGCCAGCATAGGCCTGTCCTCAGTCACCGGCGACAACAGCGTTGACTTGATAGTCGATGGCGGTGCTCCCGTCGTCATCTCCAATTTGACCGGAAATTCAATTTCCACGCCTGCTGGACTGAGTCAAGGAACTCATACGGTCGAGATCCGGAAACGTTCAGAGGCTTACTTTGGTTCAATCGTGATTGGCGAGATTACGACGGATGGAAAGTTCGGAGTGAATCCCGTCCCTGCCAAGAAGATCGAAATCATCGGCGACTCCATCACCGTTGGGTATGGTCTCGATGGCGTCAATCCGTGTCCCAACACGGCAGCGGTCGAAGATAATCCCAAGACCTATGAGGCTGTCGCGGCGAACTCACTGGGAGCCGACTACCGCGTCGTGGCCTGGAGTGGCAAGGGACTGGTGCGGAACATTGCGACTGGCACAACCGATACAAGCCCTCTGATGCCCGAGCTCTACACTCGCTATGGCGCCAATGATGCCGACAACAGCTACCCCTTCTCGTCGGACTGGACGCCGGATGCTGTGGTCATCAATCTCGGCACGAATGATTTCAGTTATCTGGCGTATGATGCCTCGGGGCAGTCGTACAAGGCACGCTCCCCGATCAACGCGACCACCTTTACCGACGGAATGGTCGACTTTGTCCGCAGTATTCAGACGCACTATCCTCGCGCCAAGTTCTTCCTGCTCACTTCTCCCATGTTGAGTGACTACTTCCCCACGGCTGCAGACGCGCAGCATACCACGCAGAAGACGGCGCTTCAGTCTGCAATTTCGCAGCTCGGATCCAATGCCTACCTGGTCGATTGGCCCACACAGGGTTCGGATGTCGGTTGTGACTATCACCCCAACGCTTCCACTCACGCTGCAGGGGCAGCCATCCTTGTCTCTGCGATCCGCTCCGCTCTGGGGTGGTGATGATGAAACTTCTGGAGACAGGTTGAATCAGAATCAATCATCACATTTGGTGCTTGTCCACAGCAAGACCTCGTTAACTCTGGTCTAGAATGCAGATGCTGTGAATCTTGCTGTGAATATAATTTAGAGCACTGCTGATAGAAAAACTTGATTTTGGACCCCTCGTCGAGGCTCATTCAAATTAAACCCGCGACGTGTGGCACCAATGATGATTTTTTGGCCCTCAGAGAATCACTGTGTATTACGCCCTCAAGCGCGTCATAACCCAAGGACGCTTGCTGACATGATATGGGACCTGTACATCGTGATTGAATCAGTCAATGAACATAGGGCGATATGAAATAGTGAGCGAGGACGACGTGTATCAGGGCGTAGAATCCGCATTGCAATAGCCCTGGGTGCTGCAGATAGGATGACTGGCATGAAATAACGCAATTTTTCGCGCCAACCACAAAGATGAAAATCAGTATAGTCAAGGATCTTCATTAGACCCCGACTAGTTTGGGTCGGTCTGCTGAGGAACAGAAAAAGTCCTCTCCCCACCCGTTTGCATATGCAAGGATTGAGCCACAAGAGGACCAGATCATCCTCAAGTATCCTCCGAGTCATATTGTCAAGCCCCTCTGTGACAGGAAGGGCGAGCTTGTTAATTATATTGCGCTTGCACGGTGAATGGGGTACGTAACCGGACTTAGATCCACACCCGTGGTGATCACATAGGCCGGCAAGTCCGAGGATAATACCCCATTTCAGAAGAGCAGGTCAATGATGGGCCAACAGGCGACACTACTGTAGAAGTGGAAAGTTGCAGAAATGCAAAAGTGCAGCTGCAGGATGCGGATGGCACTTAGCGATGCGGGGGAGCGCGGAATCACGGGCAGGGATTTGCATCGACGAGGTGACGCTGCTGTGTCGGTCCAGCCTCTCGTGTCTGCCCAAAACAAACCCTTCGTGTCATTTTGGGCATAGCTGGAAGAAAAGGGTATCGATGTCGGCTCAAGGGAAATGTGTTGGTTGGAATCTATAGGCCCGAATTCCAGAATCCACATCTCTTGCCCTCTACATACAGAGACATCGACTGAGATCTACCCTAGAGGGGACGCAGATCACACTAAATGAAGTTCGCTATCGAGAAGGCTCGCGCAATCAACAAGCGGGAGACTTGGACGAATGAGGCAAGATTGAGGAATTGATCTCATTTGCAAGTCTATTGACCCACAAAGGGCGGTCTATAGCACCGAGAACATCACCTACTATACAAAGGTAGCAGATCCCGTATGATTCATCAAAAAAGAAGACGCTCAAAAATGTAAACACACACACACATAAGAGTCCGCTGGAGGATGCATCTAATGGACGAGAGGCAATGGAAACATAGTATGAGAAAAAAACCCAAATGAAGTGGGATGAAAACTCTACTCGGCAAGCGACATGCATCAACGCCGATATCCAAGCAAAGAAAAAAAAGGTCCCAAGTTTGTGCCCTGGTTGCAAGCATGATCAAACCTTTGATAGCGCGGGTCATCATCAGCACATGGGCACTGAGGAGCATCCGGATTAAATACTGGCACGCCGAGGGGCCATGGTACGTTGCAGCTTTCGCTTTTCCTCTGTTTCTTCGGGAATGGGAAGAGAGCCTTCATTCTTGAGACGATCGAGGAACTCCTTGCCGTATTTGTATCCAACTTGATAAATTTCATCAAACTTGCCGAACTCAAGCGTCCCGTACGGGTCAATAGGCGGCCGCATGTACAGACAGCCAGAAGTGGCTTTTGCTCGTTCCAGGTTGTCGATGGAAGAAACATACGCCAGACGAGCTTGAATTTCAGACAAAGTCGGTGGGTTAGGAATCGAGGAGAAAGGATTCCAGCGGTTCAGCATGGACCAAAAGCCAGACAGCGAGTCCCCATAGCCCTGTGGGGTGTTGTCGTCGATGGAACCCACATCCACGGCAAAGATCACATCTGCCCCGAGGCCCTTCATGTGCGCGACCGTAAGATTGTCAATGTACCCACCGTCGAGCAGCATACTGCCTTCATCGCAGATGGGAGGGATCAGACCAGCGAGAGACATGGAGGCACGAACGTAGCGCCAGACATAGCCGGATGAGTGATACTCGGCCCGAGAACGACTGATGTTGGTTGTGTTGCAGTAGAACTCAAGCCAAAAGTCCTCGATTTGGCTATCACCAAATGTTTTGAAGATTCCCCGATTGAACTCGTGGCCAGTTGTGTATGAGACGGTGGGGTACGTCAAATCCAGCGCGAATCGCCACATGCTGCCCATACGACCAGAGAATTTTTTGGCACGACCATACATGGGCACCACGTCTGCATCTCTCGCATACAGCGCTCCGATGAATGAGCCAATGGAGGTTCCACCGACAATGTCAACGGGAATACCCGCCTCCTCGAGAGCCTTGATCACGCCGACATGGGCAATTCCTCGAGCACCGCCACCACCGAGCACAAGGCCAACCGCCTTACCGCAGAGTCGTCGGGCAAGTCGATGGAAGTCACCCTTGAAGGGCGTCTGAGGTGAATACAACGGGGTTTGTTGAATTCTTCGAGAGGTATACTTTTGGATTTCAGCCTGCAGGATCTGGACGCGTTGTTTCAAGACGGTGCCAAACTTCTTGGCCTGCGGATGAGATGGTTCGGCGGTGAGACGGAACTCCATTTGAATATGATGGTGACCCCCGTTGATCCATACCCGATTCTTCAACCAGCTCCTGGTCAAACCCGGTGCACAATAACGGTCAGAATGCAGCAAAACGAGTTCCTTGCGCGCAGTTGTCTTCATGCCCAACAGGAATCGCTCATATTCACCAATTGCAGGTGAAGACTCCGCCAAACCAACCAGGAGAATCGTGTCTGCCTGCGAGATGCAGGTCTGTGTCCATGGCGAGTTGACATTGGTATCAGCAACGTAGAGTACAAGCCCGTATTTCTCCTCCAAGTCGGCAAGATACTGAGAAAGCTTCAGTTTGCCCATTTTACTGAATGCGTGACGACCCAGGTGGTTTAAGATGGCGGCTTGGTTGAGGGAGGTCACACCTCGAGTGACACCGATTTGGTGCAGCGCATGGAGTAGTCTGTGCCCAAACTCGACGACCGGCACTCCCGCAGTAACTGGCAGGATTGCAACTGTGCGCAAGTTGACCGTTGAGGTTGCTGTCTGCACACCACTGGTTTGGCTCATTTCGACACCCTTTTCGGACAGAGGATGCTCGACCAGATCACGCATACGCTGTGCAATCAACTTTGAAATTTGGATGGTGATTCCGGGGTGCTCTTGAGCAAGGCTGTTGAACAAGGAACGGGGGAATTTCGCCAACTCAGTGGCTCGGATGGCATGAAGTGTCGCCGGTCGTGTCGATTCGGTCATGACTTCGAGTTCACCTACACTCTCACCTTGACCATATTCGCCGATGACCGTCATCTTGCCCTTGGGGCCTTCAAGTACGGATCTGAGTCTGCCATTGAGGACGAGGTAGATGGCATCACTTTCATCTCCCTGGTGATAGATCACCTGGCCCGCGTTGACTTGCACCCATTCGAGTGCAAAATCAATGTGCAGCAGTAAACGCGGCAAGAGGCTAGTGAGTCTTTTGCCTAGCGTCAACAGAGCGATGGGATATCTATCGGCAATTCTTTCCAGAGAAGCTCGCGGAAGGAATCCCACGTAGACGTCGGTTTTCGCAACGACGTCAGTGTAAGAGCGGTAAGAGGCGAGGCCACCAACATAGCCTTGGATCCCACCGGGTTTGATCAGATACAGCGACTTGCGGGACAGAGATTTCCGCCGTGGGTCACCAGAGATATTGGATGCCGCCACGCGGCTAGAGGCCGTCGTGGTTCGTTTCAAGTTCGGGAAAAGCTCCTCCTGGACATGGGCGATTGGTCCCTCCGTGGGCCGAGAAGATCCCACAAGGTCGTCACCCCGCTCGTTCACTGGAACACCAACATCCAAAAATCCATCGATAACGTAGTACAGCCCGGGATGACGCTCTCCCTGCTCCACCAGAACTGAGCCTTGCGGGAAATACACAATTTCAATGTCGTGGCGGAGATCCTCACGCAAATTGACCACAGGCGACGTCCCACCTGCACTCGTTACCGACATGGACATCATGGAGTCGGTTTCGCCATCCCCGGAACCCTCGTATGGGTCGATGAATCCAAACGCATTCGAAAACACCGCCTTTTGGCGCCGTGAATCATACGTCAAGAGACGAGGCGACGCGTCGCCGGAGTTTGGGTTGCCTTTGCGCAAGACGTCGCCGGTGCTCTCGGTCAGACCAATCGCCTTCATCATGCAGTCTAAGATTGAATCACGGAATATAGCGTCCTCGTCGATTGAGTCTTGGCGGTGGAAGGTCGCCGGGCGAACGTCCTTGCCAGCTGCCTGGAACAGAGGACGCTCCCTTTCTGTGAGAGGGCTTTGTAGTTGTGGGTTCATGTGATCGCCACGCGGCCCGAATCGAGAAAGCTGAATGGTCGAGAGCAGGTCTCCAGGGCTGACGCCTGTCACATCTCGATCGACGAACGAAGGGAGTCGTTTGTGCGGCGTCAGTGCCATGGGACGGCTGTTGCCAGCCATACGGGCCTGCAGAACAGCTTCCTTCCTGAGCGAGCTGCTGGACCGGCGTCTACGGCCAATTGATGGATTGTGCAGCGCAATACCCTTGCAGACTTCTTCGTGTCCCAGACGATCTCGCTCTCGGGTAAACTTCTCCTTGAGACGATCCAGCGCGCTTCCTCGAAGATCGTTGGGCAGATCCCACGTGGTAAACTTGGCAACCTGGCGCTCGATCCCTAACACGTCAGAAGTCAAGCCCAGATACGAGTGAGCAGTTGCAAAGGTCACGCGTTGTAGACGGGTCAGAATGACCTGAACAATGTGCGCAGTTGCTCTGGGGTAAACTCGTGTCAGACGGCGAAATGCGCTCGCGGGGATGATAGCTATTGTTGTATCAACCGTTGCTCGAGCGACAATGTCCGGATGCACCGATTTGCGACGCTTTCCTGCTGGCCGGCTGGCTTTCGATTGCGATGTCTGATTGCGCAGGCCATGGCTTTCGCCAAGATGAAGGGGAGGAACCGCCGGCAGTCCATCCCCAGGACCATGAATCGGAGTTCGGGGCTCACTCGAGTTCTCCATGACTGACTGATGACTACCCATCATGCCCACCCTGGGACTAACCGGAACTGAGTCGGCGCGGAAATGGCTCGAGTCTGACTGGCTTGAGGTGGAGCGTCGGGTTTCGTCGAGCTGGATATCTTCAGTGAAGAGAGACAGAATAGAAAATAGTGACGACATGGCAGCACCGTTCTTCACCTCCGTCAGCAATTGATAGCCCTGCCGGCCATGCAGATGTGTATCCTCCTCATCCGAGGTCGCTTCCTCATCGAGTTGCAGACTCTCCTCCGAGGCACTCGCCGCAGTCTGCCTCGGCCGGGTGGATTTGACAAATATCTGCACCAGCCCATCGACCACCAAGCAGAAGCCTTTTTCTTCTTCCAGCATCAACGTCTCTCCGGCGATCAGCTTCCTGGTCTGCATGGTCCGCGTCAACTCATGGAAGACGGGGCGCTCGAGGTAACCAAATACTTTAATCGCACTGAGGAATTCATCGAGATAATTTGCGAGACCTGGCTTCGAATCCCCTTCCTGCACGTCTGGAAACAAATCGATCTGTGCTTCCTTCCGGGGAGGCTCTGGGGGAAGACGGCTGTACATGTTCAAAAATCGATATCGAATGAACCAGCTCACCGTCGATACCAGGGCGAGGATGATCAGCATTCTGAGAAACACGGGGTTATATTAGCTCTATATTCCCGGAATGGACGCAATTGCCGCTTGGCGGGTCGACCCGAGAGGTTAACAACGCAGGATATCAACTCACAGCGTAGTGAAATTCATGGTGAAGGTTAAACTCATGGAAAAGAGCGTAAAGAGCCATGTGGGCAGCACTATCGTGGTGAAGGTGATGAGCCAGTATAAGCCCCGTGGAATAACCTGGAAGATGAAGTTGAACAACCAAGTGATCCACCCCGCCATGGTTAAGGGTAGTGGTGGGATGATTGGCGGGGGGTGAGTGGACACCACAGCGGACAGAGCGGTGGTAAGAGCAGAAGCACCGGGGGTGGAGGTGACCGTGACCGACGCAGCTGGCGCGAGGGAAGAAGACAAAGCAGACGAAGAGATGGAAGTTGAAAGAGCGACAGCAACAGTGGAAAGGCTTGGGTTCACCGAGGCGGCTGCAGCTGCAGCTGCAGCCGCCGGTATTAACGTGAGGGCCAGGGACGGACCCAGGGATGGGGCCAGGCCGCCGATGGCCATGCTTTGGGTTGGCCTGAAAGGGGCGTTACGCAGGCTTAATGTGGTTACGCTGGGACCCAGGCTCCGCTTCCTACTTTTTGTTTGCACATGGCCGACGTCAGTCCCAACTTTAAAATGGCCGGCACGCTGGTCGCCGAGCGGACGCCAGAGTCGTGGAGAGCGACAAACGGGCAACTCGCGTTCGCGGCAGTGGACGAGGAATGTTTGAGCGACGTCAAAATAGAACGGGGCGGAACCTTGGAACACCGAGTCCACCAAGAAGAAGGAAAGGTTCAGGTGAGAGAGTGAGAGAGAGCTTTTCCAAGTACTGGGAACATCGGAAAACCGGATGATTGCACGGAGCCGAGGTCAAGGCGGTGGTGCAGGTTACAGATGGGCAGATTCATGGTTTGACATCCGCCTGGCTTGGCACTTGGGCTGTTAGCGTGGCCGATCACGAGGTTCTGGGCGGCAGACTGGCGACTACTGTACATCCATGACAGCCGGTGGAAGAGACCTGGCGCATATTGTTATCGTGCAACGATATTTCACAACATGAGCATATATTGATACTGTGAGACTGCAAGTCGTCAAGGTATTTTAAACGAGCTTGGCACATGATACCGTGTCGGCGTCTTGGGAGCCCACTGATTAGTCCAGTTGAAGTACGACCACCGGCATGTGTCCCCCACATGCTTTTCAGTCCATCTGCGACGGGACGATCCCCGAGAACTTAAGCATGTCCCCTACCAGACAGTGGACAAACCGGGATAGCGTCCTAGGATGTGCCTTACCACCACCTCTACGAGTACAAACCTTGATAGTATATACAGGAATATATGCAACCGTCTCAGAGCTGCAGACCAATAGATAGTGTTGCTCCAAACATGCACTTAAATCTCTCATCTCCTTGGGACCCGAGAAATTATTTCTTGAGACTGCTGGGCTCCCAGCCTGACAACTCTGGGCAGGACGAACAGTTGCTCCGTCAGTCGAAACGTGCCCCGACGGGCTGGCTACCGAGAGCCGGTGGACTCGGTGGAAGGTTCCGGACGCATCGAGCGGCCTTGAGACTTGCAGAGAGTACCCACCTGGACCACAGCATGTCCAGGAAGTGATCATCTCTTTGATTTCATTTCTTTGATTCCAATTTTCAAGTCCTTCAAGCTCTGCGATTAGACAGAGGCAGAGGTTACTGGACATTAAAAGATGGCATTCCTCGCCATGGTTTCCAGCACTCACTGTACGTACAGTAACTAGTGGTGCGTGCTATACAGGGACCCAGTCACTTGACACCTTGCTGAGCCAATGGAAATTCCAGCACTTACCTATGTAGTCAATAAATTCCAGACCATTCCACAAGAAAAAAGAGGTTTCGGTATATATATATATTGGACGTTCACATTGATGACATCTATGGCACCGCACGTAAGTGCCAGCCCGGTGTCCGGCATTCGTGGACCAACTCAAGCTCATTAAATCTACCACACCAGGTACAGTTGACCAAAACTACCTAGTTGTGCCAGCCTCGCCTCCTATCCACCTACTACCAAACGCTGGAGTATTCCAGGAATACCGAACATATGGGAAGTATTTAGGTTTAGACTTGGGGGACTCAAGAAGGATTTGAATGAAGCTCTCGAGGTTCATTTTCATGGAACAATGAATGTCTGTCCCCTTTTGAGACCAGGCCACTAGGGATCTTTAGGTTTCCAATACTTTAATATCGCAAAATCATGGTTAGGGCCAGCTTACTCATCGTCAAGGTTGATTTCTGCAGATCCAGCATTGGCATTCAAGCCCCCAATGACCTAGGTAGCTCCTAGCCTGAGCTTCTTGACGGTATTTCTTCTAGGCTTGCGCGGGGGGAGAACGTGGCCGCGCGCTTACATACCCAAGGTATGTGAACTAAGGATTCAGTGATGTGCCGGGATGATCTCAGACTCAAGAATTGATCAGCCGGTGGAGATGATCAACAGATTAGTGGTAGAAACTAGTGTTCCTCATCAAGTTGACCTGGGTCCATTACACTCATTTACGTCGCAATTCATCCGCTTGATAGATATCTAGGGCATCTAAACTTGTACGTAACCTGCTTTGATGGTTGAAAGAGACGAGCTCGACGTGGAGGTACGCTTGTTGTTTGTGTGTTTTTGTGTGGGGGAACGCGCTTGAAAAGGCGCTTTCAAGGGTAAACAGGAACCTCGGACAGAATCGATATCCATATTGATCTGGTACGTACAGGTGTACCCTGCTGAGAGGCTTGCGAATTTCTGCTCAGAATACGCGCAACAGCCCCAACGACCACGGTCCGCACTTGTAAGGGGCAGAAAGCCTAAATAAAAAAAATCTTGAAACAACGAACACAGGGCCAGATGGGCCATCAACTTAGGAATAGAAATAAGCGTAGGTTGTAACAACACTGCTGACGTGGGAGCAGTTGTCGCAGTCTTGGCAACCCCCACATGGTGAGCTGAGACGTGCGCCCAGTCAGCTCGCAACATCTCCGAGTTGAGCGGGAGTGCCTGCCGCCGTGAGACACTCCAATGCCTATGGTCCTGTCTCCGCCTTCCTCCCATCTCCTAGACTCAAGTATCTACGTTGCGCTTTTCATACTCACTTGCTACGACTTGGTGGTTTTGGTCGTCGGAAGACCTGCCGTGGTGATGTTTCAGGTATGTCCCCATGCCTTCTCTTCGTGATCCGGGGAAAGTCGACCTCTATCGTTGCATTGCGACAGCTTGCCGTGTCCTAACCCCCGAAACCCCCATCACAGCGCCTCCGCGACGCCATCGACTCTCGAATTGCCGAGGAACAGGCGCGCCAAAAAACCGCTCAAGACAATCTCTCTCGATCGGGTTCCACACGCCGTCCACTCAATAACAATTCCTCCCCAGGTCGAACTTCTCGGCCCCGCCGCAATACAGGAACCCCTGTCCGAGGACCAGACCCTAAGGAATTCGAGGCAGAGTTTGCGACTGGAGAAGATGATGATTCGAGCCGTGCAGCGACGCCTCGCTTAGAGACCCCGGACGACCCCTCCGAGAAAGAAGCAAAGCCGTCTGAGACAGAGCCCAACGATGGTGATAACGAGAAGGGCAAGGCCAAGGCGCCTACTGCTGAGAGCGCTGGTAAAGACAGTGCTTCAAAGTCCACGGGGGAGAAGGGCTCCTTAGTCTCAGAAAAGCCCGAGCTGCCTGTGGAGGTCAAAGCAAAGCTTCGAAGGCTGGATAAGCTTGAAGTCCGCTATAATGGTACAATATCCGGTCACGCCAATGCGGACAAATGAGATCTTACATGCTGACTGACCGGTTCAATAGAGTTGCTGAAGGCGTATCGTTCCGCGCATGCGCGCGTCCTTTCCATCGAGCCATTCGAGGCGGCACTACGAGAGAACACACCCCTGACCTCCATCGCCGAACCCAAAGCGCTTACGGAGTATCTGAACCAAATGTCTTTAAAGAGTGACATGGTGATCGATGAGTTGAAACGAGTAACAACCGACCGTGATGACTACAAGAAGAAGATGGAGGAAGCTAAACAGGAAACGAAAGCCGCCCACGATGAGTTGGCTGGTTTAAAGAATCAGAAGGCCGCATCAGCCCAGGAGACTCCTCAAGGATCAGGCAAGAAGGAGGGAGAAGCCAGCGAGGAATTCTTTTCTTTCGACAACGAGGTCCCACGATTGGAGGAAGAACTGAAGGAGAAGCAAGGGGAGGTGGACGCACTCAAGACCGAGGTGGATAATCTCAAGAAAGACCTCTCCGTGGCGCGAGAGTCCACGGAGGGAATGGTTCAGAGCCTTGAGACATCCACCAGAGAGCTTCTTGAATTGCGCGACAGTAAGGATAAGCTGGACGCAGAAGTCGAGGCATTGAGGTCTTCCAAGGAGAAGGAGGCGGGAGAGCTCAAGGCGCAGCTCGCCGATACCGAATCAGCCCTGCAGGTAGCTACCGCCGAGGTCGAAAAACTAAAGACTGAGTTGCAGGGAAAGACCGCCGAGATTGAACGAATGCAGGCCGAGGCTAGCGAGGCAGAGAAAGCAGAGAAGTCCGAGCTGGACCCGACCCTACTCGCCCAGTTGGAAGAAGCTAAGAAGGCCAAGGATGCTACGGACAAGCGACTTGATGTAGTACAGAGCCTGGTTGACACCTTCAAATCCCAGCTCAAGGAAGCTGAGTCGCAAGTGTCGAGCCTCAAAAACGAGGTTGACCAGAAGGCAGGAGAGGCATCCAAGCTTCAGCAGCTCGTGGATTTCATCGACGGTGGTTTGGATGGCAATTCAGTGTGGCATCAAGCGAAGAAAGACATCGAGACGGGCAAAGAGGCCAACTTTGAGGAGATCCGCAAGAGCCTCGTCCCCGTCGAGAAGCCCACAGATTCTGTCTCGACTCCGTCGATTGCGGAACCGGAAGTGCAGGCTC
This sequence comes from Penicillium oxalicum, assembly GCF_001723175.1. NCBI lineage: Eukaryota > Fungi > Ascomycota > Eurotiomycetes > Eurotiales > Aspergillaceae > Penicillium > Penicillium oxalicum. The sequence goes on from NC_064656.1 coordinate 2,459,712, forward strand.
CAGCTGGCGGAGGTGCCGGTGCCGGTGTCGGTGCAGGTGGGAAGAAGAAGAACAAAAAGAAGAAGAAGGGTGGTAAACCTGCGGAAGAAGAGCCGAAACCCAAGGAGACATCCGTGACCGAGATTTCACCTCCGGCAGCCGACGCTGGGGTTGTCGACGATCTAAAGAAAAAGATTGAGACACTTACTGAGCAGCTGGCTGCGAAGGAAGCAGCTATTGATCGTCTTAGCACAAAATTGAAGGGCGAAGAGGATCTGAAGGAAGAGATTGAGTCGCTGCGTGACGATCTCATCAACGTCGGACAGGAGCATGTTGAGGCGAAAGACAAAATCAAGGCGCTCACCGCAGAGAAATCTGCTTTGCAGGAGACCATCACGAAGCTGGAGGCGGAACTAGCGGAGGTCCGCACGAGCACCGCATCCACCTCGGCTGATTCACAAAAATTGCACGACGATCTAAAGGCGGAATTCGAGCGTCTCAAGTCGCGTTCGGCTTCATTGGAAACCGACTTGTCGGCGGCTCAGCAACTTGCCGCAACCCGATTCAAGGACCTCACGGATTTGCGAGAGACTCTAGAGAAAGTTCAACCTGAACTGCGGAGCCTGCGAGCGGAATCATCAGAGCTGAAGACATTGAAAGACACCCTTGCCAGCAAAAATGGCGAGCTAAGAAAGCTTGAAACCAATTGCGATGAATTGCGTGCTGACCTCAAGGTCATCAAAACGAAGGTTTCGGAGCGAGACTCCGAAGTCAGCACCTTGAATAAGAAGATCCGCCAAGAAACGGATAGCCGCCTCAAGGCCGAGGAGGCACTGACGGTTGCTCAGTCTGAGTTGCGTTCATCGGAAGCTCGGAAACAGGAGGCCATCAGCTCGCGAGACAAGACTGCTGGAGAGTTGAGCAAGGCGCAGGAGGGCCTGAAGAGTTCGCGAATGAGGGTCAGAGAGTTGGAAGAGCAAATCTCTCAGCTGAGTAAGGAGATTGGAGGACTCAAGGAAGAGATTCAACTGAAGACTGCTCAACATGCCAGTGCGCAGAGCCTGATTGGTAGCATGCGTGATCAGACAGCCGAAGTGGCTACCCAGATGAAGGAAGTGAGAGATCGATGCGAAAACTTGGAGGAGGAGCTGGCGGATGCTCACCGGCTGCTCAATGAGCGAACCCGGGAGGGGGAGACCATGCGTCGACTGATCAACGACATTGAGACTCGGTCCGAGGCGAAGGTCCGTGATTTCAAGGAGCGGATGGAAGCAGCTGTGGAAGAGCGCGATCGCGCCGAAGATGAAGCCAGTACTCAGGCCCGTCGTCGTGCTCGAGAGATGGAAGATCTGAAAGCCAAGGTTCGTGAAGCCGAACGTGCCCTGCGAACGGCCGAAGAGGACCGAGAAAGTCTCGAGCAGTCTCAGAAGGACTGGCGCCGTCGGCGTGATGAGCTCGAATCTGAATCGGAGCGGTCCGCTCAGGAGCTTGAAGAAGTGCGCCAAGCGATGGCTTCTCTTCGAGAACAGCTCGACGAGAGCGAAAAGCAAGTGCGTGACTTGGAAAAGGAAAAGATGGAGCTGCGTCGCTCCGTTGAGGAGACCAGCAATCGCCTGGAGAAGCTGCGTCGATCGCATAAGACTCTAGGCGAGGACATCCGGTTGCGTGGCATGGAGTCAGGTCGACAATCTTCTCGATCCTCGATGGAGTCAAATTCTCGCCGACCCAGCGGTGTCCTCTCGCCTGTCGCGCCCGACCGCAGCACGTCCAGCCGCAGGAGCGAGACTCCATCCAGTGCTGGGCCGGGGCCTGGTTCCATTGACTACATGTACTTGAAGAATGTACTGCTCCAGTTCATGGAGCAGAAAGACAAGAACTACCAGAAGCAGTTAGTTCCCGTGCTGGGGATGCTGCTTCATTTCGACCGGTAAGCACCGGACCGGGTTGACACCCAACATACGCATCTGAAGCTGACGTGATTTGCAGAAACGATGAACAAAAATGGATGTCGGCGATCATGTCTCGCTAGTCATGGACCTGCACGCTATATTGTTAATATTCTTGATGTTCTTCCTGAATCCATACTCCTTCCCGTCTGTCCTTCGCAGATGGTGTCTTTTCCCGCGTCTGTTCAGTATCATGTTTGATGCCCATGCCCATCATTCGTAGAGTCAGAATCCACACGACGGAGTCATGAATGGCCAGTTCAACATCCTAGACCGCAATACGCCCCTCGAAGATAGGACCATGACCTCCAGCCTTACGCCCTACGCCCTTATGTCGACATGCCGAAAATTCACCGAGTCGGGTGGATCTCTCACTTCATCGGCATTGGGAAGTTGTCTCGGGAGCTGCCGAGCGTCGACACTCGGCCAGAGTAGATAAGTGCCGGGTATGTCCCCATCTCTACGCACTTTCAAGCCACTCCAACTTTCTCCAATACCAGCGATTGTTGCTTTTCCATTTTCGTATTCACCCACGGTTCTTTCCGTTGCAGTCATGGCCAGTCAGCCCACTATCCGTCTTGCGACGCCTGAGGGTCAGTTCAACGGGGATCGCAAAACCATTGACATTGTGGGGGAGCGAATGATTCACCTCGATCCATAGCCGGAACCTCGCAATTTGCTCCTGCTGACTCCGATGGCTCCCATGCAGACGTCCCGTTCATCCTCCAGTTCATCCGCGAACTCGCCGACTACGAAAAAGCCCTTCACGAAGTTGAAGCCACCGAAGAATCTCTCCTCGCCACCCTCTCGTTTCCCAATGACACACCCAAGCGCGGCTCCGTCTACACGGCGCTCGTGATCCCCCCACCCTCCGCCGAGAACCCCTCCCCCGTCCCCGTCGGTATGGCTCTCTATTTCTACAACTACTCCACCTGGCGCTCGGCACCGGGCATCTACCTGGAGGACCTGTACGTCCAGCCCGCTGCGCGGGGTAACGGCTACGGTCTCAAGCTGCTCAAATTCTTGGCTAGGCAGGTGTTGGAGATCAACGGTCGTCGATTGGAGTGGAGCGTACTCACGTGGAACACCCCGAGCATTGAATTTTACAAGCAGGTTGGGGCAAAGGCGATGGATGAGTGGTTGAAGATGATGGTTGACGGACCCGCGTTGGAAAAATTGGCGGAGGGCGCTTGAAAATATATCAGAGGAATTGATGACGGGACGAGCTACGCCTACGTTTTTTGAACCAGGTCAATCCTCTACTTACAACGTACCTCTCCACCTACTTACGCAATGTCTAAAATCAAATGACAACGAACCTGAAGGATCAAAAATAAAAAGCGACTTTTGAGATCGACCAGTCCGGTCGGCGGTTATCGTAAATGGTAAGGTTCATGATGCATCTGGACTGGAGCTTACGAACTCTTCAGAGTGGTTCAAGGCAGCTGTGGAGCAACGCACAGCACTGCATATTGATCCATAGCCCCGGTACATATGTCTGGTAGGAGCCCTGTATGAGTAGTGGGCTCTGTTGTAGGTAGTGGAACCAGGCTATAACCCATCGATCTGAAGAATTACGGGCAGTGGTTAATAATCTTATATTGAGCTTCGAAACAATTCAGAAGCCCAGGTATCCTATCGATACCATTAATTGTTCGATAAGGTCCGAGTTCGAAACCAGCCAGAAAAGAAACCGCTGAGAGCCTTCGCTTTTGTCGTCCAACAGACGACCACGCCTCCCTACGCTCTGATTGCCGATTCGGGGGTTTCGATCAAGCCGGCCATTCCAAGATTAACACAAGCTCGCCCTCTGCCGGTGACGTCGTAAAGCGGTCCGTCGGGCGGCTGTGACCAAAGTGACGACAGCTCTCCCCGGTCTTGCCCCCCCTCCTCCTCCTCGCATTTCAGCTTCTTCGCAGTCTTGCTCACTCGCAAGTCACACCGTCGCAATGGCAGCTGCGACTGAAGCAAATGCGCTCGGTTACAACTTGAAGGTGGACTATGTGATTCACTATAGTTTTGGTGATTCAGGTAAGCGAAACCGCCCCGGAGGCAAAGACGAAATGCTCGTTTGTAGCTCCCCCCTCCACTTCTCTTGACATTTTGCAGAAAAGCTGATCCAGCCCTCCGACTACCTATTGGTCTTTTCCAGATCAGTCACGGGCCATCGTTCAGCTGGAGAATCTTCTGCGAGCTCTCGCCCATGCGGGTCTTCAAATTGAAATTCGTCAGGGAGACGAGTCGTCACTCCTCATCTTTGTTCGCGCCCCCAAGAAACAACTCAACCGGGCGGTCTATCAGTCGCGGTATGTTCTCTTGGGAATTTCGATTGCGCCATATGTTCAACGGCTGATATCGGGTACTGATGTCGCTACCTTGTAGAGTGCGTGACTGGCTCTATGGCATTCGCAATACAGAACCGGAGCCGGCCAGCTCCGTCGAACCACAGAATGAGGCCGAGCGTCTGCGCGTGATTGAGCATATGATGACGCTGCCCACAGCAGAGGGTGGTGTTGGAATCACCCCTAATCACGGCGAGTGGAAGAATGTCACGAAAATTCTGCCTCTTCATGACGAGGAAACCAACAAGAAATGGCTACAAGAGTGGAGTCAAAAGACACTCTTGTCGGAAGCAGAGCTTGATCAGATCCGCGACAAATTTGGCGAAAGTGTCGGCTTCTACTTCGCCTTCCTGCAGTCGTATTTCCGCTTTCTCATTTTCCCAGCAGCCTTTGGATTTTCGTGCTGGTTCCTGTTGGGGGGATTCTCGGTGATTTACACCGTTGTCAATTCTCTCTGGGGTGTTGTCTTTGTGGAGTACTGGAAGAGACAAGAGGTCGAATTGAGCTGTCGCTGGCAGACCAAGGGCGTATCGGTCGTGGAGACTAACCGACGCGAATTCCAGCCCGAGAAGGAAGTTCGCGACGATGCTACTGGTGAGATGCGGGGGGTCTTTCCAGCCACGAAGCGCATGCAACGCCAACTTCTGCAAATTCCCTTCGCGATGCTCGCGGCTATTGGGCTTGGTGTGATTATTGCGACTTGCTTCGCCATTGAGATCTTTATCTCGGAGCTGTACAACGGCCCTCTCAAGTCATGGCTGGTACGATCAAGCCGCTTTGTTGCGCTTCATTCGATTATGTACTCGTTTGACTAACCCTTCTCAGGTTTTCATCCCAACGATTCTGGTCTCGGCTCTGGTACCAACCATGAGCGCGGTTCTCGTGTCTATCGCGACTAAGCTGAACGACTACGAGAACTACGAGACCAATGAAGCGTATGAAGCTGCTCTTACCCGGAAGGTCTTTGTGATCAACTTCATTACGTCTTATCTGCCGATTCTTCTCACCGCATTTGTCTATGTACCATTTGCCAGCTGGATTGTTCCTCACCTGGACATTTTCCGGCTCACGGTTCGCCCATTTGTGTCAAAGGAACACGTCACCGCCACGGACTGTTCGCACTTCAAGATCAATCCGAACCGGTTGAGGAATCAGGTTATCTACTTTACCGTCACAGCCCAGATTGTTGGATTTGCCCTTGAGACCATCGTTCCCTACCTGAAGCAACATGCGGCTCGAGAGTACAAGGCTTATAACAAAAAGCGCAACGACGCAAATGATGACAAGGACTCCCCTGAACACTCCCCTGTCAGAATCTACGAGGATCCAGAAGAGGAGAAAGAGTTCTTGAAACGTATTCGCAACGAAGTCGAGCTACCAGAGTACAAGGTGACTGACGACCTCCGTGAGATGTGCATCCAATTTGGCTACTTGTCACTCTTTTCTCCGGTGTGGCCATTGGTGCCATTGTCTTTCTTCATCAACAATTGGATCGAATTGCGGTCTGATTTCTTCAAAATTTGCAAAGAGTTCCGACGACCTTCACCCTTGCGATGTGATACAATTGGCCCATGGCTTGATAACCTGGGCTTCTTGACTTGGGTCGGTAGCATCACCAGCGCTGCCTTGCTCTACTTGTTCAGTGGAGACTCATCAACCGGGCCGAATGGCGAACCTACCGATATCAAAGGATGGGCATTACTGCTTTCGATTTTCTTTGCCGAACATATTTACTTGGTCCTCCGGTATGCCGTTCAAACTGCCATGGCACGAGTTGAGCCCCCCAACGCGCGCAAGGAACGCAGCGAACGGTACCTGTTGCGCAAGCGATACCTAGAGTCCACCCTCCAAGTGGATGTGAACGAGGCGCTCGAGGAGAAAGATGAGGTTGTTGATCGCCCTCCCGAGCTGACCCGTAAAGCGCTCGAAGAAGATGCCCGCCGCAATTCCGAACACTCCACAGACCCGGCTGAGAGGTTTTGGATGCGTCAGCGCGGTTGGACTGAGTCGGCCAAAGTGGGAAGTGGAATCATCCAGGCTCAGCCAACTAAAAAGAATTTCAAAAAGCAACAGTGATCAGACAATCCTGATATTAGAATGGAGGGTCCAGATTGATGCAACTGTCAGTGTCCCCGCTCCTTGTCGTCTATCGATAGACGTGGTTGAAGGCATCACAACGGGCTGAATCGATCTTTCTGGTAGTGGTGGTGTACATAATCTCATTGGAAAGCGTTGTTCAAGTTCTGTGAAGAGAGTTGCAATCTTGCCGTGTATCCCCGTGTTGAATAGTTGGTGCCTGAAAGGAGTCTTGCAGGCGCATGTCTAGGGCTTATTGAATAGTTGAGACGTACCTTTGGAGAGAACTTTCCTAAGATTGTAGAAATTCACAGATATTCGTCTTCGACGGCAGAAAGCTTGAGTACAATTTACAATCCTAACCGGGGTCTGGCAGATCCTGAGCCAGATAACAAATAAAATGAGCCGCTCAATCCTCGCCAATGAACAGGAAGGGTGCTGCGAGGCGACGCAGATCGGGCCGTTCGATTGCGGGGCACATGACCACATCATCTTGGCGAATGGATGACACCGCCTGCTTTATACGGCATGCCCCGGCATCGGAATATCAACTTGCCGGGGCTCAACGCCCAGCAATCGCGCCTTACTCAGAAATCCTTAAGTAATCTCTGCTTCCCTAGACATCTTGCTTACAGCATCTTCATTTGCTTACCTCATTCATCGGTCTACACGTCGAACTACCCACACCAGGAGTACCTGAGCGTTCAAAACAGTAGAATCAGAGTTAATCTTTGGGATTGCTATCAGTTAATACCAGTTTTAATTCCATTCAATGCAGCCTGCGTTGGCACCAGCGCCGCATCCCAGTATGCAGAACCCTGCTCAGGTAAGCAATCCATCCTCGACGCGTTTGTCATCAGGTCGATCATCCCGTGCCGATGTACATCAATCAGATAGGCACATGGTCTGATAGAAGACCTGCCCTGGAGAGCGACCTTGACCATGTTGCCCTGTCGCAGAGGACTTCTTGAGATTCGCCACGTCTCTCTGGACATTGCCGTCTCGCGTAGAAAATCTGTACTGACTTAAACCGATAGGACCATGCGGATCAGGGTATGTCTCATTGTATACTCTAGAAGGCTTCGCGTCATGGCAGTGCATATGAGCTGGAGTTTGAAGGGAACCTACAGACGGGCCCCGTTGAGCTCCTTTTGACTCCCGACGCGAATTTCTGGCGGGAATCCCATGACGCGTATCCATCACTAACTCACCACCTTGCTCAGTTCTTCATGACCAGCTGCTTGCTGCGCAGCAGCACATGCACCGTCCCCAGGGAGCTCCTGTTCAGCAACACCTGCAGCCCAACACCGGCGCTCCTCGAGATCAAGGCAACATTGACCCCGCCATCTCAGGCGCCATGATGGCTGCTCCCCCTCAAACGCCGAACCCACCCCAGCAAGGTTCGCCTGAGGATGGTACGCCGAAGACCTATGGCAAGCGGGAATTGTCCACTTCCAAGCGTGCTGCTCAGAATCGAGCTGCCCAGGTATGTGTTTTACCTGGACTTGGACTGTGATGATGTGCGAACCCCTGCGTGACCAGCCATCTGACTCGATGGATAGCGCGCTTTCCGTCAGCGAAAAGAGACGTACATTCGCAAGCTGGAAGAAGAAGTCAAAGGTGTCGACGGCCTGCGCGAGCAGATCAAGGCGCTTCTCCACGAAAATTACACGTTGCGAGATCACATCATCACCATGCAAAGTCGTTTGATCGACGCGTCCGTTGATGTTCCAGAGTTACCCCCCAACATCGATCTCAGCCAACCACGGCACGATTTGTCATCAATGGGTGCTGCTGTTCTCCCCAGCACGGGCCCTGCAGTTCCAGTGCCACCTGCCAATGCCCCCCAGCAATCCCAACACACTTCTTCGGCCAATGAAGACATGAATTCCTTGAATCGGATTGCCGTTGCTGGTCTCGGCATGCGGAAACACCCAGACGAGAATGCGTTTTTGACCAACACGTTCCAGCAGCACAATAATACCACGAACAACACCATCAACAGCTCCATCGCCAATACCAACAACGGCAATAGTAACAACAACAAGAGCCGGGATGAGACCCAACCAGAGGGCACTGAGGCTATCCCAAAACAGGAGGTTCATCATGGGTTGCCCATGGCTTAAGATCTTCCCTCTCAGACAGCCCTTCCTCCTTCGTTGCTACACTCTCACTTTCATCCCCGACTCGACGTTTTCAATCCTCGCGATATCCTCGTTTGTCTCCTTTCTCTCTGAACCTATGGCCGTTCCTTGCCCTTGGGGCCCGTGGCCTCGTATATTCCGATCCTTCTCTATCTGAACACCCCACTGTCTGTTTCAAAACATCCCCTACTCTTTCTCCTTGGTCTCACTTGTTTTTATCTCCTTCCTTTGTTTCCTTCTCTTTCTCTTTTCCTTCTGCTCTCCTCTTCGTGTTGAGGTGTTTGGCGTAGTATGAGTTTTGTCGGAACCTTCTTCCTGCGAACCTGTGGGATTGCCCGGTTTTTTTTCCCCCATTTCTCTTTTTTCCCTCCGAACAATATCACTGACTTTCTTCTTTTGTTTTCATCATATACTATGCTGGCCTTTGTCATATGATCTGTCGCCGATGGTGGCATGAAGAGGTTCTATAATCGGCTCTGGCCTTGGGTAGTCCAGCCCGGGTTGTAATAACTGGCGGCATAATATCACGGCGGGTGCTCCGTCCCGATTGCTGTAATTCACAGTCGCCATTTAGAGTTGAGATTCGAGAGACCTTTCACATGTGGAATGCATGCATGAGTGCAGTCTACCCCAAGGGCAAGCCACCACCGCCAAACCAAATGAGGTGCCTCCACCCGCCACGAGAGACTTTCGGACATCCCGCCTTTTATTGCAGTAGGGACCAGCCTGGTAGAGGTGGAGCGGATGACTTGCAAACCTTGCAGCCACTGCACTTGCTGATTTTTCATCCAGAGATCCTCGTCAGGCAATTACCTATCAGATGGAATTACATTCAAATTAAGAAGCGAAGAGTCTGACTATCAATCAATAAGGACAATGGATTGGGGATCAATCGATTATAGACCTGGTTTCTGGAGGAGGGAGGACTTCGGCTGGAGAAGCTAGCAAATAATGCTACCCCATTGGCCGCGGGTGAGTGCTCGCCTGCTTAAAGAAGTAGGTCGTAGGAGCAATGATCAGTAGAAGTAAGTACCTCCGGCGTGGTCACCCCGGAACCTCTGGTACTGGTACTGCTAGTGCTTAAACCTACCGTTCACTGACACCCACTGTCGAAGGCCCATGAATGTCGAGATACTTCAGTGGTCAGGTACTATACTCATTTAGGAGTACTAGTACGACTGCCTGGGCTACACGATTGGATAGGCATTAGTCATGGCCCCATGGCCCTGGAGCCCCGGCCGGCAATCTCGGCTGAGCCTGCAGCCGGGCCCTCTCCAGATCCCGTGGACTTCTCTGCGCCGTTCCACCGGATGAACGTTCTCCAGGGGCGCCATCCCACCATCCCGCACTAAACCGCCTCTGAACCCATTCCACGAAGGGGGTCACTTGGGACTTGAGAAACTGGAGAGGGTCCTAGATCGTTTGACGAATCAGGAAGGTCGCCCTGAGCTCGGCGAACAATGATCTGACCATCCTTGTCTTCCCTCTTGACTCGGTCCGGTCGTGCCAGTCCAGGTGCATACAACTCCTACAATATCCCCCCGGCTTGAAAGCCAAAGTGGCAAGTCATTCCAGAAGGTCTGCATGGTCTTGGCGCTTCGCACTCTGCACTAGCACCCTCTACCTACAGCCATTATGGCCAACGGTAGCACAGAGTCCATAGGCCACGGGCTTTTACCGATGGCCCGAAGGCATGCCGCAGTTGACCGAAGCGGCGGACTCTCGAGCCCCGGCCCAGAGCCATGGCCTCTGCGCCGTGAAAGAGACGGAGACGGTACCAAGTCGCTCGGACCGTGTTCGATCCCTTGCTGCCGTATAGTGACATAAAAGAATCTGCTCGTGGAGGCGAGCTGTACGCCCAAGAGGATCCAGGAAGGGAGCAATGTCCCATTGAAGTACAGTGTGATCATAAACCGCGAGAGGCAAGTAAATGGCAACAATATCTATATTGTGTTTGGGCACACTCCATCGATTCCAGTTGCCCAGAGCATGTACCGGGGATCGGCGCCTTCAGCTTCTCGTGAGGGAATTTGAAGATTTCAATAGTGGGCTTCCATCCCCATTTTGGCGATTCGAGACGACGAGGCCACACCTTGTGTCAAAGTGCCTAATTTAAGTTTTTTTTTTTTCCGTTTTTTTATGGATCCCCTCCTCGTTGTAGCCAACTCTCCGATGTCTCTACGGTTCATTTCCATTTTCCGATTCTTCTCCCTAGCCATCGTTCCGACTCATTCACAGGATTTCTCTCCGTAATTCCTTTCCTTTCACTCACTACCATTCTCGCGCTCATTCTCGAGAGACGTTGCCGTGCCATATCCAATGGAGAGATGAACGGTCGATTGACCTCGCATGCGACTACTGCGGAGAAGAACGGGGCACGCTCGTCTTGAATCCACCGGGCTCCTCTTTGCAACCCCTCCGCACTTTTCGCCGCAGTCTCGCCAGCCCTGCCCGGTTTTGCCTGCGTCTCCGTGCAATTTTCCCTTTTCCACTTGACCCTCTTCCAATTGACTAGGGCGCGGTGATTGTTGGATCCTCTCCTTGCTCAAACTGGTGTCTGTCGTCACTCGCACCCTGTCTCGCAATTCTTCCATCTCGCACGGGTCGAACAACGTCCGCGGTCTCCCATCTGCATCGAACAACGCCGGCCTCTTCCCGCCGACCGCAGCAGCAGAGACCAACCGAGGCTGCCGCGGGAGATCGCCGCTTTTGCAACGCAAGAAGGAATACCCCTTCCAAAGTGCCGCCAACTGCGACGTCAGCAGGCTCAAAGTTCCCCAAGATACGACAGCACTTTTCGAAAAGACCCTACCCAAGGCTCAACGGAAAATTCCATCGCACCCCGGATCGCTCTCCTCCCTCGCCTTCCGCGCGCTCCCATCTTTCAATCGGCTCTCCGTCACTCTGGCCCGTCGCCACAATCTTCGCGCTCGGAATCCTTCACTCATCTGATCCTGTCGGATTTCGTGGCATCCGCCCGGATGCTTTGACTCGAAAGGAATAAGAAAACAACAGGGAATCGGATCATGGCGGTGAAATTGGCTCACGCGCAAACTTCTTCACCCAAATCGCCCTATCTCAGGTCCAGATTACGCCCGTCGCCCGCAGACGACCGATCGCTTCCGGTATAGCATTTGCGACAAGACCCTTTCCACCCACTTGCCCTTGCGCTTACGCGTAAGTTGCCCTGATCATGGGTGCCGGAGTCCTGGATGAACCCCCCGATGGGCTGATCGGCGGCTATACGGGGGGCTCCATAACCGTACGCATATTTATGATCGTCTTTTCTTCTATTGCTCTTTACAATGCGCTCGAGCTTGTGATTCTGCTCTTCCTCACATTTCAGACCTACTCGGGTCTCTACTTCTGGACCTTGTTCATCTCTGTGGTCCTTGGGGTCATCCCCCATACAGTTGGATATATTTTGGAATTTTTTGCGCTGGCCCCGCTGTGGTTGTCCCTCGTCATTTCCACGATTGGATTTTATGCCATGGTGCCCGGTCAATCTGTGGTGTTGTATTCACGACTTCACTTGGTGGTGCAGAGTCAGCGGGTGCTGCGTTTTGTGTTGTGGTTGATCATTATCGACTCGATTCTGCTCCTGGTGCCGACCACAGTCCTCACGTTTTCCACCGCCTATGTCAGTACAAAACCGTTCATCCGTGGTTACAATGTTATAGAGCGGCTGCAACTTGCTTGGTTTTGCGCCCAGGAGTTTGTGATCTCGGGTATCTACATCATCGAAACCGTCAAAATGCTTCGCTTGATGCCGAACAAAGACCATCGGCGGACGAAGATCATGTATGAACTGTTGACGATCAACGCTGTGATCATTCTACTCGATGTCGCCCTGTTACTGGTCGAATACATCGGCTACTACTCGCTCCAGACGACTCTCAAACCTATGGTCTACAGCATCAAGCTGAAGCTCGAGTTCGCCGTCCTGGGCAAGCTTGTCTCTTTAGTCCAGACCCAGCGGTCCCAGCCTACCTCCTTGGAGCATGATGATTACCCCAACTTTGTGGATCCCACGCAGATCACCACAGATGTCACACATGCCGCCCCCGTTGAAAATACCCGAACGCGCCGGTCCATGCCGTGGAACGTGATCTCAATGGAGAGTCTCCCGTCGTCAGAACAACGGATCAGACCATCGACAAGATCGCGGCGGTCAAGTGATGCCGGAAACCACGCGTGACTAGCTCGGGTTGCTCACGATACTGGAGAGGAGCTGTCTTTATCCTCCACAAGTGATGCATCCTACATTCGCATTTCCACCCCTTCATAAAGGGGCCCAATCATCTGTCTCCTTCCTCCATTTTGATCCAAACGATTCAAAGTCTGCCAGATACAACGCTCTTCCAACATCAACCTTTGACTGCCTTCATGACCGCTTTCATCCTCACCGCACACCGTATCAAGACTGGCCGACGAAACAACAATACCCCCTTTTCTCTGTCTATAACATTTGACCCGCGCCGTGCACCTACTATCCTCTTCACTTAAATGCCTTCTCTACGTACCCACTCAACCTCCCCGAGAACAAACCAGCCTGGGCGAGGAATTCTTCCATGTCTAATCACTATACCCAAAGAATAGGCTCACAATGCCTTAATCTATGTATAATACTTCATTCATCAAAAGATATAAACATACCTCAATTTATCATTGAACATTCATCGTATACACAAGGTTGAACTCGACAGCGCCCCCCCCCCCCTACTGGTCGTGAGGTTCGAAGCTGGTGAAGAGCATGTATCGACGAACAGCTTTCACTCTTCAACACATGAGCCGTCCTACTAGCGCGTGTACAACGAGCCTTTCCATCTGAGAATATCTTACAATCACGGAGGTATCACACACCTTCAAGTTGAAAATCTACCATTTGTACACCGCCGTTGAACTTTTGTCAGCCTACTTAACTGTCAATGGTCGTGACTGTTGTGGAAGTCGAGTGGCTACTCGGGTCATGGAATCCCATGACATGAAGAATGTTATCCGTCGACAGTGTGAAATCAGAATGCATCCTACCTACCTGAAATCCAGACTTGATGGTGAGAGCTGCCTGAGAAGTGATCCTCGTGGACGTTGTTTGGCTGATGCGTATTAGAAGGACTACCACCCGCCTAGTTATTTCGTGTCGCACCTCTAGTACCGACCTAGGCAGCACTCAATATCTCATCTATCAAAAAAGAGTATGTTGTACCTTGTGGCACTGCCAATGCTTTTGGTCTTGAGGCGCCGAGTTTAGGAGAATTGGAAAGACTGGAACGTCCATTCTTGGTCCTGTTAGAGTGAGTACTGTAGGTAGGGACTTTACAGATGTTTGTTTCGTCTTACGTTGCACATACTAACTCTCTATCTCATTCTTCCGAGTCGCACGTATTCTTAGCTCCCGTATGGCTTTCGAGTGTACTCATGTAAGCTCACGATGTCTTTTAAACAGCAGCACAAAGCACATGATGCCTAGAGATTTCCCCGCAACTTTCTACCATAGAGCGGCTTTCTTAACAAATCTGATACCACAAACCTCGCAGAGGAATCGGAGGTGAACTGGTAGCCCTGTCTGGCGGGGTCTAAATTCACATTTGGTTGGAACAAAAGCATACACCTCACTCTAATGGTCCCATATTCCGATTGGAGCAGACCGACCGTTGTGGAACGATTCTCTGTTGGTTTCAAATGCTATCCCGTCCATACTCCTGACACGTCGGGATCATTTTGCCGAGCCCCTGCCTAGCTGAAAACCAAGTCGGAGATATCCATACTCTCTGGAGTACTAGCGCGGTCGACGCGGAAATTATCGCCGTGCAATCATGATCAATGGAAGTACGGCCCCCGCGGTGAGACCGCGATCGGCATGGATTCGTGGACGTGGAATTCTATCACATGAATTCCTTGATCTGCAAGCGCCAGACCTTTGAATCGCGGAAATTTGAACATGGATGATTGTTCAAATCGTCCTTCTTTTTCCAGATCCAATGCATGTCTTTTGATGGCATGTGGAACATCAAAATTCACTGGCTTGGTTGAAGCCCGTAAGCTTGAGCCGTAGGGTTCAAGCCCGCCCCCCCTCCCCCCATGTGAAAAGAAGGTATAGACGCGCTCTGAGGACAAGCGAGAGGACTGAAACCTGGCGACTCAGATGTCGCGATTCCAGCCACTAGTGAGTAATCGGTCGGGGGATGACCGTTGCGGTGAGAATAGAAAAAGATGACTTGACACCTTGGCTGATCGACGTTGTGTCCGTCCACATCCAGCTGGGTATATAAGGCTCAATCGCTCATCAAACTGGCTCATGGGACAGCATTATTTGAGCGGTTGACTTTTTTGAATTTCTGACTCTTTCGATTCAAATCATTTCAAATTTTGTATACCTGTAAATAAATTGTTGTCCTACTGGAACGAGAATCGGTGGCGAGCGTGCCCTATAACTAGGCTAGGCAACGAAGATCTCGTCGCATGTGAAATCTCCTTGTAGCTTGTGGTAATTAAATTGTGGAGTGCTTGGTAAGGGAATTGGAAGCCTTGAGAGAGAAAAGAAAAGGTTGAATAGTGGAACTCGAACAGTGGTTTCGGCAAGGATCTTAAGCTGTACAATTCGAGTTTTGTGTCGGCTACCTACTGAAGGTATGATTCAATATTGATGACCCGGTCAAACCTTTCGTAGACAAGATAGGACGAGAACATCTGTGAGCAGTGCAATATAACCCGACATGGCACATACTGCACTCTGCAGCCACATCCTCAACCTACCGGCATCAGCCGCTAGTATATACTTTTCAGTGAGATGTCACCCCTACAACGGTATCCCGTTCTCTCTTCCTGACTATCGAAGCCATACCACGAGTTTACAGACAGTGGCGCTCCAAGCGTTCCTGAATTCTGAAACCATGGTCAGGTACGTTAGGTTTTTCTATCGTCTCCAGCGGTTATTCGAAAGGCCCCGCATTGAATGATACTACTGTGTGGTCTGCTGGAAGGTACATGAACGCGAGGCCTAAAGGGTCCCTACCGATACAGGACCCAAAGGGCCCTGGTATGTCGTATTGCTAATTTCCAGTGTATCTGATGCCCAATGTAGCTTCAGAGAGGGCCGGAAACCAACAACGTCCCCCTTGGAATAGTCCGGATGTCCATGCTCAAATTGGTGGTCAAAATCATTAAACTCAGACAGGAGGTGAATGACGTCATCTATGATTCACCCTCGGCAGGAGCTATGGCCCTCGAGTGGCACCTTTCTGCCTTGCTTGTCAGGCATGAGGGCTTAACCGCCACACTGCTCAGGTCCTTACTCCGCAGTGTCATCAATTTTGATGCCCCTGTAGGGACTTGTAGACTATGTACTGTAACTAGTACCAAGTGAGTAATACAGTAGTATGGCTGATGAGATGGATCGGTGTAACCTACTTGGGTTGTTTTTACGTATCATGTAGTCTCTCATCCCCTGCTCCACGAGTTTGTAGTCCCAATGACGTGTCGTGCGTATCGTAATCCAATCGATTCCACGACCAAGGCAGAAGGTCCCGGGATGACCGTTGTCAAGTGGACAGGCTCTCGGTGTATATATTATTATAGACCGTTGAGGAACAAGACTTCCGCTGGAATGATCCCGGCCTGGTAAATCGCAGATGAATTTGTGGCTTGCACATTCTCTGTAAATAATTTGTGGCGCATGCGCTCGGCCCACAACTATCCCCCTCGCCTCCACCCGGTCAGCCCATTTGCCCAATCATTTCATGGAGCTCCCCCGTCGCTCGAACTGGAGGCGCAGGCCGTTGCTGAACGCTTACAGGTCGGACGTGATGCCGGGGGCGGATGTCGAGGACAGAATTGTCCGATGATCTGCTTACCCTCGCCACACATTTCGCAGCGGACCAGCGGTACCGAAGATGTGGTCGCCCAACTTCAATACGGGAAAAAAAAATCTTTATTTACAGTAGTCCTGATATTTACAGTACACCTGATCTGTGTGACTTTCACACGAATACCTGCGCTGTAGCCCAGCCACAAGTGGAAGTGGTTTTTTTTTTCTGTTTGTTGTATCACCTGACTGTCCATGTAAATACATATGTACTGATTTCTTTTATGTTTATCGGTTACTGTACACTTCCAGTACTGCTCTGTCAGATCAATTCGATCCCCTTCTTCGTACCGGACTTCACTTCACCTCTCGGTGATATACAAAATCCGACAGCCTCTGTGGCGGTTTCCTCCCGGTTGCTGCGGGCTGTCGGGCTCCAGTTTCTCTCTCCATTCTCCCCATTTTGTGGATCCCACCACCGAACAAGCCATCGATGCATGGTCTCGGTTGCGCCGTCTCTGTTCGATTCAACGGTGCCACTCCCGTCCTGCACTGGCTGAAACCTCCAAGTCGTTCGTACTCTGGGGCCACCGCCTAACTGACGGTGTTCAGTGGTCTTTAGACCCTCTGAACTCTTTTGGAATCCCTATTCGGATATCGATCGGCCTTGAATCCCTGACAGTAACACCCTCAGTAAGCAGTAGTGAACATACTGTACGAGTGTAGAATGTATCCTGTATACTGTATTCTGTTCAGTGTCCACGGTGCATCCTGTACAGCAAGTCCCGTACAGCAAGTCCTGATCCAGGAACTGGGTCGCTCGATCAAACTCGCTTGGCTGCGACCTCTTTCTCTTCCTTTTTTTCATCCATCTCCCTTTTGGTCATCGGAAAGATTCAGAGCTCCAGAATCCAGAATCAGCCTTGACGGAACTAAGATTTTCACGTTTTGCGCTGGTGGTTGTGTAGCGGTTGGAGTAACCCCCCCCCCCCTCTTTCCCTCCGAGGGACATTTTTCTCCTCTCTCCACCTGATCTGGTCCTGTCAGGTTGCTCCAGATCGCCAACTCAACCACTCCCTCGGGAATCCCATTTCGCTTCACTTGCTACAACCCACCCCTCCTCCTCCGTGAAAAATAAAATTCATCAGTCATCCTACTTTGGTACCTCCTGTCGTCTGGTCCGCCATCCGAGTTTCGCCTCCCTCGGTGGATGCTAGTTCCCTGGTTCCATGAGTCGGCTTGCAGAGATCCATCTTTGCCGTCCACAGCATTCCCACCCTCACCTAATCATCTCCTAGGCATGCGACAACAAGTGACGACGTGCTGCGAGCTGGACTGAACAAACCACCCCCCCCCCCCCCCCAATGTCCGGTGCCACAGATCGAATCCTTCATCAACAACCTTTACGACCAACCTAGCTGAGTATAGCAATCCGGCCTGCACTCCTTTCGACCACACATCCCGAGCCGACCGACCACCCCGCCTTGCCTGCCATCCAATTTATTTGCCGCCACCACTGCTTCTTGTCCACACCCTTCATCCGACGTCGGTCTTCGCGACGACGACGACGTCGCTTCTGCCGCCAAGCGACTCGATTCCGTCCCCAATATGGCTTCTCCAAGCCCTAATACCTCCAGGCCAGGAACGGCACGCAAGCGATCGGAAAGTGTGACGGCAACACGGCCAGCTCCGACAGAATCCACCGACGACCGTCCCGGTAGCAGAGATCGCTCGCAGTCAGTCACACAAGAAGAGGGACAGCGACGACCGGTGAGCACGGACTTTGATGGCACGGATCGCGTTTTCCCCATTCGATCAGTGGTCTCT
The DNA here is from genome assembly GCF_001723175.1 of Penicillium oxalicum. Lineage (NCBI taxonomy): Eukaryota > Fungi > Ascomycota > Eurotiomycetes > Eurotiales > Aspergillaceae > Penicillium > Penicillium oxalicum. Next base: position 2,477,830 of record NC_064656.1, read on the forward strand.
GTTGATCCCCGGGCAGCCCAGGGGAGTGCAACCTATGGACGGGGAGCGACCTCGCCAGTCCAGGACGGTGCTCGCCAGTACCCGATAGTGAACGAAAACACGGGGTACAACTCGCAGATACAATCACCACCGGCTTCAAATTTGGATATCCCATACCTCCCATTTAGTATCTCGGCGGATCAAAGTCGCGCCCGGTCGGTGGTCTCCGAAGCAAGAACCGAGTTGGCCACCCATTCGATGGCTTCGCGAGTCGCCCGACACCCAGAACTTTATGCGAAAGTGAAGAGCAGTAGTCAATCCGCGAGCAGCGCCACCCCTGATGTATCCTCACAAGGCGCGCCCGACCACACCGCGTCGCAGGGCCATTTCACATCCCGATTCAAGCATGTGATGACGGAGAACGGTCATGCTGTGATTACGGGCCGGAAAGGGGAAGCCTTCCAGTATTGCGAGGATGAGCCTATTCGCATTCCGGGTGCCGTGCAAAGCTTCGGGGCGATGATTGCTTTGCGACAGGAATCGCCGGACGATCTTGTGGTGCGAATCGTCAGTGAGAACTCCGAACAATACCTCGGATACTCACCCAAGCAGCTTTTCGAGTTGACCAGCTTCTGCGACATCTTGCGAGATGACCAAGCCGATTCTTTCCTCGACCATATCGACTTTGTTCGTGATGACGCACACGATCCCAGTGTTGATGGCCCAGAAGTTTTTTCCCTGGCTATCCCAACGCCCCAAGGTGACGACCGCAAGTTTTGGTGTGCAGCTCATGTGAGTCAAGCGCAGAAGGACTTGATCATCTGCGAACTGGAGCTTGAAAATGACGAAATCAACCCCTTGAACCCTGGCTCTCACGAACCCCCGTCGACTCCTACGGCAACCCTGGGGTCCTTCCCCACCCCAGAGGAATTCGCCGGTAGTATTACGAACGTCAGTCAGCCGCTGCGTGTGATGCGAAGTGCTCGACGTCGGAGAGGAGATGCCGCGGCCATGGAAGTCTTCAGCATGTTGTCTCAGATCCAAGAACAACTTGGACGGGCTCAGGACCTCGACACCCTTTTAAATACGACCGTCGGGTTGGTCAAGGACTTGACCGGATTCCATCGCGTCATGGTATATCAGTTTGATAGCAGCTGGAATGGCTTGGTGGTGGCGGAATTGATTGATCCTAAAGTCAGCATCGATCTATACAAAGGTCTTCACTTTCCTGCATCCGACATTCCAGCACAGGCACGTGAGCTTTATAAGGTCAACAAAGTACGACTCTTGTACGACCGTGACCAGGTCACATCTCGACTTGTGTGTCGGACGATCGAAGATCTTGACACGCCTCTCGACATGACTCACTCATACTTGCGGGCAATGTCACCCATCCACCTCAAATATCTTGCCCACATGCAGGTTCGATCCTCAATGTCCATCAGCATTAACGCCTTCAATGATCTGTGGGGACTTGTTGCATGTCATTCCTATGGAAGCACCGGCATGCGTGTATCATTTCCTGTGCGGAAGATGTGTCGGCTGCTCGGTGACACCGTCTCCCGGAATATTGAGCGGCTGTCCTACGCTTCCCGTCTACAAGCACGCAAATTGATCAACACAGTCCCGACAGAGGCCAACCCATCTGGCTACATCATCGCATCTTCAGACGATCTCTTGCAACTTTTCGACGCCGACTACGGAGCTCTCTCCATCCGGGATGAGACTAAAATCTTGGGTGACAATACTCACTCACAAGAAGTGCTTGCCCTGCTGGAATTTCTTCGTATGCGTCAGCTCAGTACTGTACTTGCATCACACGACATTCTCAAGGACTTCCCTGAACTGCAATATGGCCCAGGCCTCAAAGCGATATCGGGGCTACTGTACGTGCCTCTGTCGAGCGGCGGCAGTGACTTCATCTGTTTCTTCCGGAAAGGCCAGCTGACAGAAATCAAATGGGCCGGCAACCCATACGACGTTGCCAAACGTAAGAAAACTGCAGGCTTCCTCGAGCCTCGAAGCAGTTTCATAGCGTGGAGTGAAACTGTCCTCAGTCAATCCCGTGAATGGTCTGAAACCGATGTCGAGACTGCGGCAGTCCTTTGCCTGGTATATGGTAAATTTATCAAAGTGTGGCGCCAAAAGGAGGCTGCAATGCAAAACTCCCAATTAACTAAACTCCTGTTGGCCAATTCCGCCCATGAGGTTCGGACTCCCCTCAACGCGATCATCAATTATCTGGAAATTGCACTCGAAGGTGCCCTCGATTCAGAGACCCGCGATAGCTTGACAAAGTCACACTCTGCTTCCAAATCTCTCATATACGTCATCAACGACCTCTTGGATCTCACGAATACGGAAAGGGGCCAGGAATTGATCAAGGACGAAACCTTCGACCTCCAGTCTACATTTGTGGAAGCAACCGATATGCTTGCTGCAGAAGCCAAGCGCAAAAATATCTCCTACTTGGTCTCCATCAAGCCCGGTGTGCCTCGGGAAGTGCTTGGCGATCAGCGCCGCGTTCGACAGGTCTTCTCAAATCTGGTCTCAAATGCTATACAGCAAACTAGTTCTGGGGCGGTCACCGTGGAAATGTGGAGATCCCCAAGTCAAGACCTGCCAGATCACGCGGCCGTTGAAATGATGGTCTTGGACACCGGTGCCGGCATGTCCAAGGCTAAGCTGGAGGCGCTTTTCCACGAGCTCGAGCAAGTTTCCACCGACGAGACCAATTACGATGAAGACGATACGGTGACATCCGAGCAGAAACCGGAGACGCGGCGTGCCCTGGGTCTTGGACTCGCACTGGTTGCACGGATTGTTCACAATATGCAGGGTCAGTTGGGAGTCAAGTCCGAGGAGGGCAAGGGTAGCCGTTTCAAGATTCTTCTGCAATTCAAGTTGCCCGAGGGTGTGTCAACTGAAATGCCATCCGATGCCACCACTCCCAGTTCAGCGTCCGTGCCACCTACACCTATGATTTCTGACCGTGAATTTACCCTCGTTGGTGGAATCGCTGAACGTCGAGAAGGCCGACGACTCAGCTTGGACAGCATGCGCAGTGGAGGCAGCTCGCGCAGTGGCCGAAGTCATGCAGACCGTCTCATTAGCGCAATTCAGGAGCCCACTATGGTTCAGCGGGCCTTCAGCGATTCCTCCGACGCCCGCCAACCAAGGACAGCTTCGAGCCCGTCGATGAGCACCAGTCACTTCTCGGCACCCTTAACTTCTCCTCGGCCCCACACAAGCAGCCTGAGAGGCCATGACCATTTGGCGAGCCTCTCAACGGTTACTCACACACCACCTGTTGTCTTGCAACCTTTTAAAACGCCTTCCGCACCAGGCACCGAAAACATCACGGATTCTGGTGTGCCGCTCGGAGCAATCAGAATGGACAAGCATGAGCTTCAAAAAAGGGCCGCTCAGCAAGCAGAAGACCATTCTTATTTCCCTCCAATGACAGGCATCGCACCTGAACCCTCCACGTCAGCTTCGGTATCAGCAACCGCTCCCTCTACGATGCCCACCACGGTGCCTCCCGTCTCCCCACCGCTACTCAGTGTTCTCGTCGCCGAGGACGATCCTGTCAACAGTAAGATTATCCACAAACGCTTGACTAAACTTGGTCATACGGTGGTTCTTACTGGTAACGGTGATGCTTGCGCAAATGCCTTTACCTCCGCAACTGAGCAGTTTGACGTGGTCCTCATGGATATTCAAATGCCCATCGCCGACGGAATGGTGGCAACCCGAATGATCCGTGAATTCGAAGCCATCACACCAGATGGCAAGTCAGGGACTGTTTTGAAGCACGACAGAATTCCAATCTTTGCTGTTTCGGCGTCACTACTCGAGTCAGAGAAGCAAAACTACATCGACACGGGCTTTGACGGCTGGGTTATGAAGCCAATCAACTTTGCAAGGCTTAATGTGCTTCTGACGGGAATTTACAATCTTGACGCCAGGGCCGAAGCCACCTACAATCCGGGTCAATGGGAGAATGGCGGCTGGTTTGGGTCTCCATCCTAGGTCGTCTGACCTGACTTTTCTCCCGCAAGATGCTCCTCTCGCGACATCCTTCTCTTCCTTGCATCTTCACTGAATTCAGCGGCTTCTCATATCGTTAGCCATGTTGGTCCACCAATTGCCATGTCTTCCATCATAATTCGCAAATCGGCATTTGAGTCGTATCATGTCTTGAATGATACATCACGGATTTCATGACTTCTATTCACCAATGTTCCCTTCCTATTCTTTTACTTTCTACGCTTGTTTTGGACTCTTCTATTTTCTCAATCATCTTGATTGTCGCCTTGCATAACCAGTCTTGTACACGGAAGAAAAACGCCCAAGGGTGATACTGGTTCGGTGTTGGATTTGGTTCTTTTTTTCTCTGTCATCTTTTGCATCGTTCAATTATGACATGTCTGTTTGACCATGGGACGCACACACATATACCCATTTCGCATCATACTCGAAATACTTTTTCTTTTTCTCGCTACGCATTTCCGCTTCAACTAACTTGTGCTTTGCATGAGTTTTCTTTATTCTCATGTCAATTCATCATGATAGCCGTGTGTAGGGCTTACCAGTTGGAGATCGTGGGTTCCTATCTCCAATCCTTCCAACATTTTCTCTATTCCTGCATAGTTGTGTATGATATGAATTTCGGTTTGATGCAGTGGATCGTCGTGAGCTTGCGCCTTTACAGAATATTACAACTGAGGCCTTTGCAAAGAATTCCAGGAGGTGAATTGAAAACCAACTATCCTTTCATTGATTAGATATTGAAGTTCCTAAAACCAATAAACCACTCTTAGCCTTGTCGTCTCAATACAGCAGTTAGAAATTGGCCATCCATTTTGTAGAAGGAAAATCTGTTGTCTCGTCGTTGTGCCCGACTGGGAAAAAAGACTTGAAGCCGATGGCTGCATAAAAGAAACATGTGATTAACAATTCAAAGAAAACAACCTCCCGCATTCAAGAAACAAGATTGGGGTATCGAGCAGGAAAAAGGAGAGAGACCACCCAATAGGTACAAAATTTAAAATACCGACCCCGAGTTGGCAAAATCAGTCAATCACCTCAAATGAAGAAAGACCATAAAAATCAAGGAAATTTGAAAGAGATCGAACGCGCAAGTATGTAGGTATGCCTTTGCCGGCTGCGCGATTGACCGCAATTCGATGTGTACAATCTGACATGCCCAAGTCGTCGTCCAAATCGAGCTCGTTTGCGCTTTTGGCGTCAAGAGTCACTCGATTTCCGTCCTGTTGATCTGGCCTTTGATCATCCGAATCGTGTGCGGAGGCCAGTCTCGGGGGAGCGCGCCGAGTCGGAAATCACACAGGTTTCAACGGGAGTGATTGTGTGGCTATTGACAGAGGTCTCACGCAAAGCCTCGTGGAAATCCTGCGTACTGGTTGAATTCAATGCGGCTTGCGAGCGTAGCGACGATGATCGTTCCCCTCCTACAAGAGCAAAGCTAGAGGGCTCCTCAATATTTGCTCGTGGCCATGGTGTTCGCAAGGCGATCAGATCGTAGAGACCAAGCTCGCTGGACCGGCGACTTTGAACAGATTGGTCGGGCTCGGGGTGAGGTTGTCGGCAGACGCAGGGCGGCGCGCGGGTCAAGGAACGGAGGCGATTAAGCACCGAGAATTCAAGCTTCAATTTGATGCTGTATACGGCGACTTTGAGCCCGACTTCCACATAGTGCATTTTGAATTCAGCTATTAAGAGAAGCCCGTTCAGAATGAGCACTAGCAAGTTGACCCAGATCAAATGGACGATGACTCTCCGTCCTTCTTTGCCACGGACCTCGAGGACGGGTCCTAAAGCGCAGACTGCTTCACGGATATAGATAGCACAGATGATAAAATCTTGAATGCAGAAGCATGTCAACTGGATTCGGTCAAAGATTGCGATAGGCCGGGCAAAGGTTGCAGTGTTTGCGTAGAGACCAAAGAATAAGACTGTCATTGGGACATGCAGCATGAAAGCATTCACGATGATCATGTACAGAACCCAGCGAAGTTTTGCAATGTCGGGGACGACGAGGTGAAGACGTGAGTAGAGCACAAGAGCTTGGCCAGTGACCATCGCATACCAGCCGATGATAAAGATTATCGATGCAGGGAGACTCGGACCCGTGGGGAGAAAGCGGACCATTGCTGAAAGAACATGCAGGAGAATGCCCCATGAGGCAGTCTGGATGCTCCAGAAGTAAAGTCCACGATATCGCACAAATGTATCGAAGACGACAATGGCCGTCTCCAGAGCATTATACGCCCCGATCGCCAACATGGACACCATCTGCAAAATCCATATATTTTGCATCAACATCCTCCCCACATCCGGCGGAAGGCTGATCACCACCGCGTCCATGATCAATGGAGAAAAAGCATGGGTGTCTAAAAGAGAGTGTTCACAAAATGAGAATTACGAGGCATGAGTGCTTTGAAAGGAAGATAGAGAACGAGAGAAGATGAGAGTTCGAGCAGGAGGTCAAGAGGACTAGGCCCGAGTTAGAACCGGAGACTCTAGCCAGGTCATAGGTTCGTGAATGCAACCGAGAAGAATTGTGATAAGAGAGTTCCATACCAAATGTTGGTACACGCTCGACGATTCATCGTGCGCGGGTCGCTATAACTTGCCCGTAACCCCGAAGGATGCGCGGCTCCCTCTAAATTCCGTTCCAAATTCTACATTTGGACGGCCAGAGGTGGCTTAGAGTGGGAAGCATGGAGAGCAGGAGTGTCTGGAACGGTTGAAACGGTCCGAGATTGAGCGAGGGAGTGGTGCAATATCTCCGACAATCAATTCGGGGGGAAGGGGGCGGCCGTCCAAGTGTGGTGAAGCTTGAGGCAGCAATCAAACATTGGGCTTGGGGGAAAGCTTCGTGCCCAGGGATCAATCAATCAGTCTGGGGCGGGAAAGAGGATGATCTTCAAATGATCTCCAGCGCTACGGGTGATAATGCAAGCTCCTTTCCTACTGGTGGCACAATGCAGAGACCGATTGTCGAACCAGTCGGTCTGGGGCAAACGCCGACGCTTGATATCCAGCGTGTCTGGACAGGACGCTCGGAATGCTCCGTCGGAGACACAGGCTTTTCCAGCAACCAGTTCCGTAGTCTCGCCATGAGAGGGGCGGTTGAGCACAAGTCATCTTATCCAAAGGTCATGTTTGTGCGAGGCAGGGATGCTGTGGAGACTTGGTATTTTTGAGACAAAGAAAGTCCGCCGCGGCATTCGGAAACCTCTCTAGCCATGGATCCGAGTGGCGTCTCCGGCCTCGTAGGTAGGTCACTCAGTGGACCTTTGAACAAGATACTGTAGCATTTGAGTACGAGGCATCGCCAGGCTGAAATAATTTGTTTTTCTTTGTGTCCTAGGCCAGTCGATAGACTTTTGCGGAGAGGGTTCTACGGTCTGCTGTGATGCACATGGTGTAAGCACCGCTTGAGCTGATCCGAAATCTCCATGTCATCCGCAGAGACCTGAAATTTGGGAAGTCTAGACCTTTCACCATCAAAGGGGGGTGGTCGTTGCCGGAAAACGCTCACAGTTGACGCAAATGAAGATGGAGGAGGAAAGACCCGCCGCGGGAGGAAAGAACAACGTCACTGCGGCAGATCATGTGGTCTGTGCGAGGGAACTTGAAGCTCTTGCTGTCAGTTCCGCTCAACTGTTGCCCACGCACACAGCTCAGCTATGGTGTCTTTCTGGCCCTGGAAGGTGAGCTCCTACTTTGTTGCACTAATGCGGCAATATCCTCACATTCACTCCTTAGGGCGATGATACTTCCCCCGCCGGGTTCGAAAAAACCTTGTCAACCTTGTCCAAGAAGATCGCCCAATCGACCACGCGACTGGATCAACAGCGACAAGCAGCCCGTCGCTTTAAGGCCCTGTGGACACTTTACTCAACTTTTGCGTACCTGTTCTACTCGATCATCCTTGCCTTGGTGGTGGGTTGGGAGACATGGGGTGTGAAGGAATACGCCGCCATTGCGGGCGGCCCCGTGCTGTACGTATGCGCTCAGTTCTTGCTCCTGTATTTTGAGTCAAGATTTGGACTAACGAGATGAAAATGTGACTGTATGGTGGTGCAGAATTCTTGCAGTACGCACGATTAGTACTCGTATATTTGAGTATCGCGTTTCACGCAGTCAGCGTCATGTCGACGAGCTGAACAAACAGCGTGACATCACGATCGAAAAACTCAAGATTGCAACCAAGTACAACTCGACTCAGCAGCTCCTCGAAAAGTATGGCGGCGAGTCGCCCCAGGCCACTCCGACTCCGAAGGGAGGTTCCATCGATGGTCGCAAGGAGGTGTCACCCTCGCAGAAGCAGCAGCAGCAGCAGCAGCAACACGTGGCACGTACGGGTCTCCCTCCTCCTCCAACCGCCAACATCCGCCGTCCCGCTCCTCCTTCTCCTCAAGACCAGCCCATGCCTAGTCCTGGCGCCCCGTCTTCGTCTTCTTCCCTCCAGACGTCCCAGCAGCCCCAGCCAGCTTTCGCTTCCTCGCCATCTCCTCCTCCCGTGGCCCAACAATTCACTGATGACCCGGGCTTCGCCCCAAACGCGTTCTCAAACTCCGGACAATATATTGAACAGACTCGCTGGTACGATAGACTCCTGGATGTTTTGCTGGGTGAGGATGAGACACAGCCACGAAACCGTATGGCCATGATCTGCGGGTCATGTCGTCTTGTGAACGGCCAAGCACCACCGGGCATTAAGACCCTTGAAGAACTAGGCCGCTGGAGATGCGGAAGCTGTGGGGCGTGGAACGGCGAAGAGAGCGAAGCCACGCAGCTCTTGTCTTCATTGAAGAACAAGGTGGGTTCAGATGAGGGTATGAGAGGTTCTGTCATGACACCTGGGAATGAAGAAAATGGCGAGGAATTCAGTGACGATGAAGTCATGGTTGCTGCTGGCCCCAGTGACCAAGATGAAGATAGTCTTCAAAATCTGGCTGAGCCGTCCACCCCCCAAGTTGAAGAGCCAAAGACAGAGCCTGTTCGCCGGTCTAAGCGTGGAAAGGGCAAGCAGTACGATTAGGGACTACCCCGTTGTTTCATCCGTTCTTTGCAGTATACTTAAGCGGCGCAAAATTAGTGGCCTGGCGCAAATGTACATTGAATTCAAACAATCATTGCATTATCATGTCGCGCTCATTATTCCTAGTTCCAGCTCATTAACAAGGACATGCATCAAAACTCCCTATGTGTATATTGAGATGGACCGTCAAATCGACTCTCCAACTGTCCATGGATCCTGTTTCTCACTCTTACAGAATGTGGAGCGGCATCCTTCATTCAAAATTTCCTACGCCAGTCAAGGGGTCGAAATTTTCTATCAGCCACAGGGCTGTCTTGATCTCGGCCTCGTCAGCAGAGGCACAGCCCTCAATCAGCGCAATCTCCTTTTTATTAATAGTGGCGGCGCAACGATAGGTTGCTGGAACGCCCTTCGCTTCGACGCGTCTGGATTTAAAGGCAACTTGCCCAACCGTCTTTGCCAGCATGTCTTGCGCCTTGTTGCGAGGATGTTGAACATTGATATTCTCGGAGATCACACGCCTCAGGTAAGGGAGGAGGCCCAATTTCTCGAGGAACACCTCGCAGTAGTGCAGGCTGAGATCGGCACCGGTGTCGAGGAAGATGGCACCGAGGACACTTTCGATGATGTCTGACATGAATTTGTCGGGTCGAAGACGCGAGAATATTTCCCAGGGATACTCACGACCATATTTCAATTCATGCAGGATCGACTCGTGCAAGTCTTCATATCGAGCGACACATGCGTCTCGTGAAGCGGCAATGAAGGGCCCGTTGAAGCGAAGGAATTTCCAGAGATGGAGATCGTCCACTGATAGATCCATGCACAAGAAGGCCATCAAACCTGCATTGACGACTGAATGTTTAATCAAAGTCATTTTGCCTTCGGGAATCTTCTGGTTCAGCTTGGCCAGTAACGAGACAACTACCATATCCAGGACTGCGTCGCCAAGATACTCGAGTCGCTGGTACGACTGGGTCTTCATATCGTGCTCACAGGATGGATGCGTAAGTGCCTCAGTCATGAGATGAGTGTTTGAGAATTCATAGCCAATCAGTTGACCAAGAATCTTTGCATCGATCAGGTGGCTTGCCGGGGGCGTGGCTTCCGCTTGGAGTGACATTGTCCGAAGATCGATTTCGGGCACGAATCGGTATAGGCAGGTTTGAGCCTTTGAGATGCCTCCATCCATGTACGCTGCACCAATTAATGCTTCGACGACGTCTGCAAGAACATTCATGGCCAATTTGCGCGTTGGCGGGTTGGCTGCGGTGACGGACTTTTGAGAAATAAAGGGTGGGTGCCACTTTCGGGGAGTAAAGCGATCGTTCAGGATGAATCGGTCCAGGCCAGTCTCGCGAGCTCCTCGCGCCAGACGTTGGTTCTTGACAGACATGTCACGACTTTCCGAGAGGTACCCTTCATGCCAAGCTGGCTTTGAAAAGAAGAGTTGGCAACTAGCCGTGAACTTGAGTACCGCATCCCCAAAGAACTCGTACAGTTGGTAATGGGTGGGCGCTTGGGCCAAGGGTGTCGTGATTGCGGTCAAGACGTGGCTGAGATCTTGAATCGAGGAGCCTCTGAGGATAGTCTCGTTGAGCTTGTGGGCTACCGCGGTAGCTTCGAAACGGTCGAGAATCGCGGAGATGAACAGACCGAACACAGACTTTTTCCACGGAAGTCTATCCACGGTGCATCCTGCTGCCGGAACAAGGTAGATCTTGGGAGGTGCCTTTTCTGTCTCGTCTGCAACTTGTGACGGATTCCGGTACTGCAGGAGATTGCGCCGACGGGGCAGCTGTTGAACCTCAACCTGAAGTGTGTCTGCGCCGTGCCACATGCGAAACAGGCGCGGTTCGCTGTATTTCGCGGTATCACGAACGATACCAGCTGGGGAAATTGTGGAATCACGAGTGTATATTTCTGTGGCCTTTTCTGTGCCCTGATACTGCTGGATCCACGCCCCGAGATCGTCGATGGGAATGTTGGGTATGAATAAAGCCACATAGTCTCTGTCTACGCCCTGTAAGCGAGTTGATGGCGCTTGGAGATACATCGCTGTGATGTCACGCAGGTGCTTGATTGTCTCTTGAGAGGGCTTGCATGGCAGAGGTTGGCTTTCTCCAAAGGTCACAGTCAGAACTGTCTCCGTCTCCCAAAAGAAAGTGAGTGGATCTGGCATAGGCATGGCCTTAGGAAGAACCATGAGCATCTGCAAGTCCTCTATGACTTCGCCAGTCTTCTTATCAGACACCGTGATGCTTGTGGTATGAAGGTCCTGTGCTACCCAAGCATGAGCAAGATCTACGTAGGGATCGTACTGCGCAGAGCATTCAACAATCGCCGGCATTGGCTCATCCTTTGAGAGTTTCAAGTCCGCCTTGCGCGAGAGTGGCAGGAGATTGTCATTGACGAGTCCATATTCCCAGAGAGCTTTGTACGCTTGGAAGGCTGCGTCTTTCCTGGCTGCCCTTTCTGTGCGCCACCACCTCTTACCTTCGGCTCGGCGAACAGCAGGGTGAACGGAGTTCGGAAGGGTCACCGTCCCGCGAATGAGGCCACTTTGATTATCTTCGTAGGAGAAGATTGGGCTGTTGTTGACGTGTGAATTAGATGGAAGTACCCCGCAAAAGTGCAGGAGATGCTGTACTGCTTCGTCTGCAGAAATCCGGGCACTAGTTTCATGTTAGATGTGGCAATGGAGGAGGGGACGACTACGAGAGAGATTACGAACCTCGTAGATTCTACGAAGAGCCAATCGTCTACGACTTCTTCGAGGGCCTCTATAGCGAGTTCCTCATCCGTGTGTCGTCGTTCCTGCTGGTAGGCTTCTATCATCGCCAGCTCTAGAGCCTGCCACTGTGTCACAGCAAGTGCTTTATCATCCGTGGAAAGCATAAGGGCGTAAACTGATTGAGAATGCCGTGCCCGGCCTCGTCGCTGGATGAAAGATTTGACATTTGGCGGCTTATCGAAACAGATCACCATGCGACAAGCACTGATATCGAGTCCTTCTTCCAGGACATCAGTTCCGACAAGCAAATTCTTCCGCCCGGCCTTAAACTCGGCCAGCGTATCGCGTTGCATGTCCCGAGATATGAGATCCCCGAGCATATGCTTGCGCGCTGCATTATTTGACCACCCGACGAATGAAGCGCTGCGGAATTTGTCTTTAGTCGCCGGGTGGCAAGCTAGAAGTCTAGAGAGGACACTGACGGTCACTCTCTCCTTGACAAAAATGATACCTGAGAATTCCGCGGTGTCGACGGCACTCAGGAACGTTAAAAGCATCTCCAACTTTGGCGAAATATGGTTGTTCTCATTTTCGCCCAGCGGCATTGGGAGGCTGATGAGAAATTCAAGAAGGTAGACCTTTTCCGCGTGATCTGGACTCACGATTGAGTCCTTGTTCTCAATGGATTGTCGAAGCTGATCGATGGTCGCCTGGATAAAGTAATCGGCTGCCCAGCCACCAAGCTCATTATAGATCTTGAGGCTCCGATCGAGAAACTTGTTCAGCTGCTCTTTGCAGGCGCTCTGTCTTGTTTGAGCGGCCTCAGCCTGGCCTGCGGTGTCCAAAGTTGATGCTGCCTCGTAGAATGGGTCTTCATCTCGGCGATAAGCTTGGATGCATCGTACTAGCCAAGGAATCACCAGACTACCGGTAGTTCCTACGTGATGACTGAGACTGGGATAGACAATTTGCTCCAGTCGTGGCCGGTGAACATGTTGCAGAAGTTCAGAGCGATTTCGATGCGGGGTTTTGCAAATGGCATCCAAATTGGCTTCAATCATTCTGAGAAGGGCGTGGGTTAGATGATCGCATCGGTTAGATTCGAGGGAGTGGAGTCTCACCTCAACTCCCCGGGCTTGGATCGAACAATTGGACTCGCAGTCAGCCCTAGTATATGCGGTACTGAACCTGAGCCATGGAGGGCCTTGGTCGGGTGATAATGATTGCGCATTATCTTGTTGGCCGGATGTCCGCGTGTGCAGTGATGTGCTAGTCCATGAGTTTCATGTCAGTCCTACCCATACTTTTCACCACGTGAAGTTTTACTTCATACCCTCATCGAATACCAACAAAGCTAGTTGTGACATTTGTACAAAACCATGAATCAAGGCATCAGAGAGGATTGCATAGGTTGAGCAGACAATGCGGACATCCTCGAGCACCTTATTCCATACGGCCTGCTCTGTCCATCTCTCGACGTGATCGTCTCCCGTCAAGACTTTTGTTTTGGCGGATGGAATTTGGGAGCTGAGCACATCATGTTGCTGGAAGCACAAAGACACGGTTGGTGCCAGGAACCACACGAGCTGCGACCATGTCAGTCAATTTGAACACCGCCAGTCAGAAGGAGTTGGGGCCAAAAGCAGCCAGAACATGACCAAGATCACCTTATCTGGGGGGCATCTTTCAAGTTCTGCGATGATGCGAAGAACAGCACTAGGAGCCCAATTATCAGAATCAAATAGACATGTCCGCAACAACTTTTGATTAGCGGATACACACATGTGAGTTTTGCCACTTCCCGTGTCCATCTAGATGGTCATCTTGTGTCAGTGCAGGTTCATCTGAATGAGGTGCAAATATGTCACGCACGGCGACAATAATATTCTGTTGAAGACTCGCTTCTAGCATCTCCAGTTGATATCCCCGAGCTCTATGCACTGGAGCATTGACCCCACTAGTGTTCGCCGGCACAGACGACAAAAAATCTGGGGTTTCATCCATGAGATCCATGATTCTGGAAGATAAGAGACAAAAGACCTGTATCTCCGGGCACGAGGCCCAGTTGTGTCACTTTGGAAGTCACAATATCACAGTAAACAGAAGTGTCAAAGAAGCTGTACTGAACTGAGCGGAGCACCACGCGGGAACGGGAAGTGAGGCATGTTTTGGCTTGTGCGGGAGGCCCCGTGCACTGGGCTTATCGGGAATCAGCCTTATCGGCTGGCGAGGCAGACTCGGCCCAAAGGCGGGGCGTGACAGGCATCTGAGAGGCACAGTCGAGGATTCAAGCATAGATGACAGCTCGAGATGCTTGGCGAAGATATCCACCTACTTATCCACTAGCTACTGTGATGAATGATTCAGGTCTTATATACACACACATTAAGCAAGGGTGCAATAGACTTGAAAAGAAAAATCAAATCTGGCCCTGTTATAGGTATGTTTGCAACAGTGTTGCTATCCCTTACAACTTCTAAAGGAGAGCTTTCAGTTCTTGGATCGTTGTAAAGGAAGAGAATTCCACCGATCTTGATTGTTCGGGAATCTTCATGATCAGCTGACTTCATATACATGCTGTCGGTACGGCTTTTTGAACGACACGGAGAGGGTGCCTACATACGTATATACTATATCCAAAAGCTAGGGCTGAATGCTGCAGCCAGAACGTACCGTAGTCTTCAAATTTTTGTATTATCCAGTTTAAAGAAGTGATGAGAGATGTAGCCCGGTACCTAGTAGTCAGTGATAGGACTTAAATATACTTTGGATCATAGCAATTGCAAGCAGCCTCCAGCTGGGCCTCAAAAATCTTTCAAATGTCTGGCGGGGGGCAGACTGGACCTCCTCCATCTTGGTCTACTCCCGACGGCTATCCTAGGACAGGTGGGGGCTATCCGCTGGAGAGCTCAAAGGAAATCCGGGTTCAGGTCCATGTATATGTAAAATCCATGGATCACTGGGAATACCATTGCCTTTCATATGCAGCCTTCCCTATGCACTGATGGCCAACTCAGATTCGTAATGCTTTCAAGTATACCACAGGTTTAAATTTTCAATCAAGAGGAAAGACTTCCTATCTTTCAGATCAATCTAGTTCCATAAAGCCCATTTGGGAGCATTGAGCGAACCGACTCGGCCTGGCATGATGAAGCCTTGGAGACATCGCGGGGGACAATCAACACCTAATAAATGTGCCAGGCATCAGCTGTCGCAGGCATATTATCTCGTCGGGCTACACTTGTAAAAGTAGACTACATGCTAGAACCGCCCAATATTTCATGCTCGGGACCTTCAATTGTCTCTGTTAGTGCGAGAATAAATTGTGAAAAAATTATTCCATCTTGCTAGCACGTTGTCAGTATCATTTGCTTACATACAGTCAGCATTAGAGTAGCAATACGGCCACCTTCTAATTCGCTTCTAAACTTGAAAGTGAATCAGCCTGTGTTGTGCTACATTCACCCAATACCACGTATCTTTGTATATGAGTCTGACAATTGAAAAAAAAAATTGATCAGTCAATCGAGAATATTCGATCTATGATTACAAGAGCTGAGTACAGTCGCAAGTTCAAGGGCATAGCTGCGGTGCACACGAGGGAGAATGTCGGCTCCATATGATAAAGTTTACTATGCTTAATCAGCCTACTCAAGTTAGATTTAGGAAGGAGACCCGTTTCCTTTTTGGCTTTTCAGGTGATTTGAAAGGAAATAGGGAGGGGACAACCTGAAGAGTTTAATCTAGTTTGGTAGCCTTGCATATTGATGATGCGGGGAAAATCCCCGACGGCCGTAGAGAAACGGCAACAAGGATCAAGAACCGGTTTAAACAGAAACTGTGCATAATCAGTGCATCTAGTTCTTCCATGTGGATATGAGAATATCACTAACATGATCTGGGGAGAGTAAATATTGCAGAGCATTGGACGCTTTGAGCCTCTGCGTTTTCGGCAGGGCCCGCCTCCCAAAGTCGGTCGGGTTTGACCAGCACGCCCTTTTTTCTTCAGCAAGAGCCCGTGCACCCTCGATGTGCGTTGCTGCATCGAATTCTGCCGAAATACCAGTAAGGAGGTGTACAAACCCGACTGGGATCTGTCATGATCCCTGTTGATAACGCTCGCAAAAGTTGACAAAAAGGAAACGGAGCCTCGAAGAAATGGACTCGCGTGACGGGATACCAAGTCACGATCACCTCATTCGACGTGTAAGGAATTTCATTTGGAAGTTAAATAGACTGAGGTCATCCTTTTGTTTTTCTTCATGCGCCATGGCTGCTGGCCGGGGCAAAAAGGGGGGAATACCCCGAGGCAATTGATGCTATTTGGGACATCTATCGTGAGGTTTGAATCAAATAAAATCGCAAATTCGGTCAGAATACTTGGAAACCCAGGAAAAGGGAGAAGAAAAAGAAATTAGACAATGGGAATAGCCTGCCTGGTGTCACTGAGCCGTTTTCCGGCCGTTCGAAAAGTGCCGCAGGAATTGCCTACTTAGGGGCCTTGGGGCCACACATAGCCACAGCTACAGCGGGCTCGTGTATTCTTGTTGTGCTAATTACACAACCAAGGAGCAAGAATGATTTAGGGGGGGGGAAACCAGTCGGGGGAGAACTAACACATATCGAGCGCCGTAGTTATATCTGTCCAGTGCTTCCCGTTACTTGTACCGACTCTGGAAGCCACGAGAAGGTTTGCATTCCAAGGACTGGCTATACTCATGACGGGGAGAACAAGCACTGCCCAAGGCGATCAATGAGGTCTCCATTCCTTGCAATAGGGGGTGAATAGAGAAGGTGATAAAATAGCAGTATAACACCATATATTTAATCTCGAGCATTGCGTACCTATTTTCAATAGATTTATATAGATAGCACATTTCTACCATAGAGTTAAATAGTTCCCTTGAACGATCTTTGCACAGTAAATGATGCATCATGATTATTATTCAGTGGCTTTGCCAAATGTCACTACTCCATCATATTCTGAAGAGCTCACTGGCCAGTATACCTACTAGATGACAGTCCACTTTCTCTACCTCGTCGCATGATTCTGTGCATATAGGAAAGAGCGACCTCTTTGTGTACCTGGAATAAATTGCCCCCCCCCCCCCCCCCCCATGTAGTGGTACGCAACCGAGCCCCAGGCCAAGGTGGTCAATGTCACGCCAGCAGTGACCGATCCAGAATGCTGGCTGGGACATATATTGTCGGTCTGATATTGTCTAGGGTGTTAACCCCAGAGTTTGCCAAGTCCAAGAGTGCCAGAGTCGGGATGTCCTGCGGACGACCGGGGGTGGAATCCATTCGAAATTATCCAGGCACCTTCAGGCTGCCACGAGATAGGATAAGCTGGGACCTACCGCGGACTCAGGCGGATCACGTTGAAGAAAGCGGGGCCCGCCTCGAAGCGTAACAAAACTCTTTTTTCTCGCCAAGTGGCTTGGCTGTGTGGCCGCCCAAAGCCGCCTTTTCACCGAGGGAACAGGGATCGATGCCGGTAATGAGAACAATAGATGCATGCGCCTAGATAATCTCGAAACCAACGGTCTGGCAGAAGCAGATTCCCATCATCGACTCTCGCGACGTCCAACAGAAAACACATGAGGGTTTTTTTTGATTTTTCAGCTTGAGTTGCCCAGTTAAGTAAAACATTTATCTACGCCTTGATGGCCTGACAGGAATGCCCAAGAGATACATGACTGGAACCAGAATGCCGGGTACCGGATTTCATTGGCGCTGAGTTCGGAGGTATTGCCAGATTGAATAGTGGAGTAAATCCCACAGATTGATAAGACCCTTCGATGGACGGTTAAGGGATTGATCAACACAAATCAAACCATGACGGCGGATTGGGGGTGACAGACGGGATCATGGTCCCCTTTTTGCAGAGAATGTGCATGTTATATTCTTCTATTGCCCTTCTTCTCGAATTTCTCGATTGAGTCAGCCAGGTGCTTCCTTGATAATAACTACGATAAGAGAGGTCTTCAACGGCCTGACGCCGTGATCGATCAGGAAGGACCATGTGAACTACGCAACTCGGGAGAGAAAGCGGGCGCCGATCTTTTCTTGTCTGAACCCTTCAATTTCCCGTTGCTACATACACTCGGCAATTTACCGGGGACAACCTTTTACTGCCAACGACAACTCAATAGACACTGGAGGGGTGCTTGGACCGCTGTACGGTTATCAGGTTAGCTTGAGGAAACCTGTGCGTCATGGCTGGAAGTCCAGTACTAACAGACACACATGGTTGCGTTCGCATGCTCGAAATTACCGGCAGTATGCAATTGCAGGCTTACCATGGCATTAACCCCATGCACAATGCGAGAATGATTCACTGCGGCTGTTGTCGGACGTGCTCCTCATACTTTCTAGCAACGGCGTGATCTGGAGACACTCAGATGCGAGAAATCTTCTCAACGGGCCTGTGGGTAAAAGGCTGGCGGGGTCAGAGGTGCATCTCTCCAGAATCAGCCCACAAACACGAAAACGAGAGGGTAAGTGTGATATCCAGTGTTCCTCCCACGATGATACGCGGTGTCTCCTGGAGATCCACTTGTACAGCCTCCGCCGCCCTACGTGAAGGATTGGCCTTGACGCCCTCCCTCACGACGCCAAACTCACTTCTCCCGTCCTTTGTCTAGTCTGGCAAGCAACCTTCTTGTTTGTCAGGAAGATTAAAGCCTCCATGCCCGTGGTAAACCCTCTCATCTGCATGTCACCCCGGGCTTATCCTCGTTCTGGTGAATTGCCGATCCAGCCTTCAATCCCATACACACCGTCATCACCTACCCTCAAGGATGTTTTCAAGGTTTCCACGCCACAAAAAAGTAAATTTTCATATTATCAGACGTACAATTTCCTCATTCATCTAGCCCAGTGCTCACCGTGTGGAGATGCAGCAGAGAACCCCCACTTGGTTCAATCTCCCCCTCCTCAGCTATCAGGGTAAGTATGGATCGAAGGGTCGAAAGTCCAGCCTCTCCCAATCGTGTTAACGGAACTCGGCCGGTATGACCAAATCGGAAAAAGCAGAGGAGTTCTATGAGTCCTGCGAGTCCTGCCAAGAGGGAAAATTCTCCCGCGCTAAGCCGGACAAGGTTGCTTTAGTGCAACAACTTAGTCTACTCAGTTATCTGATCCGGCCGAGGCCCCCACTATGATGTCCCACCAAAACAGCACGGCCGCAATCACCCTGAAAATGTGCGCCTGTTTTTTTCTGGAATTTCCCGGAATCTGCGGACCCTTTATTTTGGAGCACGCTAAGCGACGGTCTGGACTGTGATTTGTCTGGATCTCCGTGGCATTCATGAATATCACCTGAAATTACATCGTCATAGTTCTTACCGTGTCTGTGTTCGCCGAGGTGGAGCCCGCTCTGTGCGAGCTTGTTCCGGTTGAAGAACTGATTGATAAATACGACTAATCCGCCAAAAAAATGTATTTCGACCTGCTGACTTGATTATTCGTCTCCTGTCTTGACTGCCCAAGTCACTTTCTCGTCGCAACTTGGCGACCATTCATGCTCAAAAATGGATGCAAAGGCCCTTCGTCAACTGAACAATGTCTGGACTGTCAAGTACTTTGCCATAGCTATCGGTGCTATAATGGCGGTCTTTACCATCTCACACTGGTGCAAGCTTCTCTTGTCCAGCTCACGCCTGACGAAGAGGGCTCCGCTCTATAAGAGGTTGTCTCAGTGTCGCCGGTATGCACTTGTCTTGAACTTGCGAGGACGTGGACGAAATAGCTAAACCTAGGTCTCCCAAAGTGCTCTTCGACGCTCTCTGAGTCATTCTCTTTTTGAGATTTCTCTTGAAAAATGGATTCTCTACGGTGTATATTGGTCAATCAACTTGATCCTAGTCTTGACCAATAACAGATTAGATTCAATCATTTGGGTTCGTTGACGTTTCTTTTCGTAACATATAGTTTAAGACTATTTCTAACGTGATTTCACAGGTTTCCAAACGACTCGGCTGGTGAGTGATATCTGTACAGGCGCCAGAGGATGCATTGACTAAATAGGTTATGTTTGATGCAGGATTTCCGTGGCCAACTTTACTTTATTGGTATTTCTTGCCCTAAGGAACACGCCTCTTGCGCTACTGTCAGGACGCTCTTATGAGAAGCTCCGTCCACTCCACAAAACAGCCGGATATACCTGCATCGCCACAAGTTTAATTCATGCAATTGTCTACTTGAACGCTTGGGCGCAAATCGATCACTTGCACGAGATGCGAGAAACGGAAAACCTCGCTGGAGCCATCGCCGGTTTGGCCATGGTCATCATCGGTCTTTCTACCATCAGCTGGGTGATGCGTCGATACTACGAATGTACGTGTCCTCGAAGGAAATCTGCCGAGACCGATTTTCCTCTTTTACTCAATCTTGAACTGATGTTTTCTTTTTGTTTTACCAGTGTTCTACGTCATCCATCTTATCATGTTCTTACTGATTATCATCCTCGTCGGTATGCATCGACCGAACTTTGCCAAATCCACAGTCATCATCGTCATTTTCACAGCATGCATTTGGGGTGCAGACCGTCTCCTTCGACTGGTCAAACTGTGCTGGAATTTCCCTGGTAACTATGCAACACTCACTCCAATGACCGACGGTGCGGTCCGAGTCAAGCTCCACCGCTCTCTGCGGTGCACACCAGGCTCCCACGCCTTCTTGTGGATGCCTTCTCTCCGCTTCTTCGAATCCCATCCTTTCACCTTGGTCTCGAACAGTCCCGTCGAGTTTTTGATCCGGGAATACGATGGCTATACACATGATCTCGTCAACTTGGCACGGCAGCAACCCGGTGTTCGGCTGCGGTGCTCGGTCGATGGAGGATATGGACAAATTCCGGATTACACGAAATTTGACCATGTCGTTCTTGTTGCGGGTGGAAGCGGTGCGAGTTTCACTTTTGCCCTCGCACTGGCTATTTTGAAAGAACACTCCACGAGAACTATTGATTTTATCTGGTCTGTTAAACGCACTGGTATGTCAATCCGTGGTTGCACTGTTGTTGAAAGCCCCATCGAGCACAATACTAAATTCTTTACAGACTCTCTGAAGTGGTTTGAGAACGAACTCCAGCAGCTTCAAGAAAGCTCCTCGGTCAATCTACATATCCATGTGTCAAGAGACGCTGTGTCCTCCGAGGATGACAGCTCCAGTTTGGACTTGGCACAAGCAACACCGGATGTGGAGAAGGGAAATGAGAAGACAGGGTGTCAGACCGTCTCCGTCGCAGCTCGCCATAAGGGCAGACCCGACATTGGTAATTTGCTCGCTAGTTGTGTGGCACAATGTAGCCCAGAGGCCAGAATCGGCGTTGCTGCGTGCGGTCCCAGTCAAATGGTCTCGGCAACTCGTGCCGCGGTCTACAAACGGGCATACGATGTTGGTCCGTCAATCACTTTACATACTGAGGTCAGCCCCCTTATCTTCTTCTTTGGCGCGTCAAGGCGTTTTTTGATTGAAGACCTGACTGACTTGATGATCTAGGAATTTGGCTGGTGATTATTTCGTGGTGCGAATCCTTATTATGCTAGTCGATGCATTACGTGAAACGAGATCCAAGTAGCGTACTCGTTTGTTTGAATATTCATTCATCGTGATTAATAAAAAAGAATCCAAAGCAGTGGTGGCTGTATCAACAGCCATGTAGATTTCAGAAGAATCATTCTGGGGTATAATATCATCCATTCAAGCTTCTAGCTCGAGAGCAACCAACCATCCGAGTTCAAGCATCTAGTACACATAACGGAAGTTCAGGTTCTCCTGATCAGTCTTGTCCTCGAAGGCGTGGTCAAGATTGGGATCCGCAGAGCTCATTTCAGCCCCGGCAAGGAATTCGTCTTTACGCTTGTTCTGGCGCATTAGATAGAAGCGGAGGAAGATCACAGCCACGGTCAGGCATGCGTAGCAAGCCAGATGAACACTCCAGGCGATGTGATACCGTGGTGCATCCCAATCCAAGAAGACTTGAGGGCCTGCGGGAGCATTTAGTATGACTTTCAGATTTGAAAATGTACAGCAAAGATGCTTACCGATGGCATTCCCGGCAGACCAGGAGATAAAGGTCATGGCGACAACGGTGGCCTTCTTCGTTTGGCCGGCGATATTACGGGAGACCATCGACAGACAAAGAGTCTGAGCAGACCAGAATGACAGTGTGATGTAGTAGGCAATTAACAGGCCAACTTTGGTGGCTAGTGTGGTATTTTTCACGGTCATCAGAACGATGGTGCCAATGTAGGATCTGCGCAATAGTCAGTGTTTCCAGTCTCATTTTCACCTGCGGGGAGAGGGTTGAACCCACGGGACAATGAAGCCTAGCATGACCAGCAAGTTCTGATTGTACTTCTTGACGAGCCAGGCAGAGGTCAGTAGAATGATGATGATATAGAATCCTAGTACCATGGCGAGCAGCTGGCTTTGCAAAGTGGTGAAGTTGAAGCCTTTCATAATGATTCCAGCAAAGGCACCCAGACCACTGGTGGGTAGCGTGGTGAAAACCTGAATCGAGCAGTAGCACCAGGTCTGCGGATCGCGCAGGGCCTCCCAAACTTGGTATGCTCGAAATTGCCGGTTCTGGATACCGGTCTGGTTGGAGCGCAGACGCTCAACCATCATGTGCTTGTCGTCTTCGGTAAAGCATTTGGCTCGCATGGGCGAATCGGGCATGTACCACATGACGAACACACCCCACAAAACGGAGAGACAGCCGTAGGATAGAAAGAGCGCTTGCCAGGATTTCAGAACCTTGTCGTGTCCAATCAGGGTGAAGCAGTATGCCAAAAGTCCACCAACAATCTGCTGAGCACCATTCATCATATACCAATAGGTGACCGTCGCGGCTTGTTCCTCACGCTTATACCACATGGATGACAACAAAACGAAGGTGGGCTGACAGCAAGCTTCGAAGATACCCAACAATGTACGACAAATGACCAAGCCAGTGAAATTCTTGCAGACGGAGTGTAGGGCAAGTACCGTTCCCCAACAGCAAATGTTAAAGCCGAGGTATTTGGCGATGGGTACACGTTGAATGATCCAGTTGGTGGGATACTCGACGACCAGCACCGCGATGTAAATACAGGTGGTGAGCCATGAATACTATGAAAGAGTCAGCTTAATCGGTATCTTGTTGAACTGCTTCATCGGCAGGAATCAAGGGGGAATGGAAGTACCTTCTGGCCGTCTTCGAGATGCGCGTCGGTTTTGATTCCCATGATGGAGGCAAAACTCATGGTTCCCTTGTCAAGAGCTTGAAGGAAATAGGTGCAGATCATAATGACCAGAATACGCCGATCAATCAATTTCTTCAGCCGCTTGTTATCTTCCTCGCTGACCACAACCCTCGTGGTGGAGTACATTTGGACCTGTCGAGGAATGCATCGTCAGTAATCAAGGCCATCTTGCCCGTCAAATTGAGGGAGGGCTGTCCCCTGGCAGGTCAAAGAACCCATACCTCTTTATCCACTCGCGACGGATCCATCGCATCCTTCTTGAGATCGTCGTCTGGGGACAGAATGCGCTCCACGTGGGAGACATCCTTATTCTTGGTAGTGTCCATATCGAGAGGCGTCTGAATCGTCTCTTGCTGAATCCCCGCCTGGGATTGATTCTTGTCGTGACTCATTTTGGCCAGCTACACGGCTGCAATGGAAGAAAGAAACCTGGGGAGAAGAAAGGTCTAGCCGTCGGTTGGGTACTCCTTTTTGACTTATAAGTGCCGACGACGACGAGAGCACTGGTAGCTGTTCTGTCACAACCAGAAAATGCAGACGGAGACAAGATGGGCAGAAGTCAAGCACTGACTCTTAATGGCGTCTTGGCTTGTTGACTGATTCAGAGCACCTGGTCAATCATTGGTTCTGGCCCTACTGTGAGCGAATGGTATGAGTACGCCGTAAGCTTCACCCCTGCAATCTGTACCAAAGCCTGAAAGCTTCTCCGCCCTAACTTTGACTTTCTCGGACTGGATATCGCCTGGTCTTCTTCTCCACATTGTCCTTCGGCTCGCCTCAACCCGACGAGCTCAAGCAGCCAAATGAATGGCAACAGCATGGTCTTCGAGACGTTGATACCTGGTGTGTCTGTTAGGCGCCATCTCGGTACCCCAGCCTACCCCATGATTCCATGATTGCCACGCCCTTCTTCCCCGCGGACAAAAACCCACAGGTCACGACCAGCCATCTCAAAATCCGGGGAGGCAATCCACCGAGCGAGGACTGCATCAACCCAATGCCAAGTGACTAACGGCCCATTCCACTCCACCAACTCGTACGTGAGCGGTGGAATCAAGCAGGGATCTTCAAGAGGCCCCAATCGGCTGTCGTCGACGAGCCGTGGCTTTCACAGACTCGATGGAAAGGTGGTTAAAGGTCGGTGGTTGATAGTCCGAACGAAGCGCTTGGCACGCTCACAACTGCGGGGGACTGCAATGTGGGGATTCGTGGACCACAGAGGCTTTGGCGAATTCTTCCGCAAATCAGCCGCCAAAGAGGCACCGAGACGGCCCCGGTGGTTTGATTGGGAAGGAAATTCAGTCGGCTTGTGTGGACTGGGGGCCAAAGGCGACGATCCTTCCGCTCTGGGCGAACGATGCAATGCACCGAATGACCGAGCAGAGAAAGAGTGAGCCAGGCAGCGGAAGTACTGTGGAAGCGGAAGTAGAAGTGGGAGAGTGTGAGGGAGGATAGCCGAGTGGGAGTAAGAAGAGAGTACTCGGGAAAAAATGTCGCGATTTCCATTCCAACTCATTCTTTTATTGTTGTTACAAGCAAGTAAACTTGGCGCATAGTTCGCTTTTCTTTTTGGTGAAATCTCCCTTCTCCGAATAGCATCAGCTCCGTCGCCAGGAGCCGTCCTTCACAATGTCGTCCGCCCGTCCCTCCGCTCCCGAGGTCCACAAGACAGTCAACTTGCTCATCGACAATCTGGTCAACATCAAAGATGAGAGCGGCAAATTTCTCCTTCATTTGGCCGACGGTCGCATCATCGACACCAAGTCCTGGCAAGGCTGGGAGTGGACACATGGAATTGGACTGTATGGTCTGTGGAAATACTACGAATTAACCGGCGATGAACGACTCATCAAGATTATGGAAGACTGGTTTGCCGCACGCTTTGCGGAAGGCGGAACCACGAAGAATATCAACACCATGGCGGTGTTCTTGACGCTCGCCTATCTCTACGAGAAAACGAGGAATCCAACCTATCTGCCTTGGTTGGATACGTGGGCCGAATGGGCCATGTATGAATTGCCTCGCACCCGCTACGGCGGGATGCAGCACATCACATACAATCGGGAACACTACCAACAACTATGGGACGACACTCTGATGATGACGGTGATGCCCCTGGCCAAGATCGGAAAGTTGTTGAATCGGCCCGAGTACATCTCCGAGGCGCGAAGACAGTTCCTCGTGCACATCAAATACCTATTCGACCCCAAGACTGGCTTCTTCTTCCATGGATGGACCTTTGAGGAAGGGGGCCACAACTTTGCGTCCGCTCGTTGGGCGCGGGGGAATAGCTGGGTGACCATTGTGATTCCCGAAATCATTGAATTGCTAGACTTGGATGGCAACGATCCGATCAGACTGCATCTGATTGACACTCTAGATGCGCAATGTCGCGCTCTCCAGCGCGTGCAATCCGAGTCAGGTGCCTGGCACACGCTTTTGGATCACCCAGATTCCTACCTGGAGGCTTCCGCGACCGCTGGATTTGCCTATGGCATCTTGAAGGCTGTGCGCAAACGGTACATTAGCGCTGAGTTCCGTCCCGTGGCGGAGAAGGCCATTGCGGCGGTGATCAAGGATGTCGATCCTCAGGGTGAACTTCTCAACACCAGTTTCGGCACCGGTATGGGTGACAATCTGCAGTTCTACAAGGACATCCCCTTAACCTCGATGCCATACGGGCAGGCGATGGCAATTATGGCGCTGGGCGAATATCTGCGCACATACCTGTGAGGTGCGATTGCGATAGAGGTTCGATGTCAGAGGTAACCGTTATGCGACAAATGAGACATGGTGTATGTTTAAAGCGTATAGAATATGATTTGTTTTTCTTTTCACCAAGCGCATGGACCACAGTTTGGTGGGTACTGCAGCCCCGATCATCGCCAAAAACCTTCATGCGAGAGTTTGTTGAGCATAGATCGCTTCCATCATTGAGAAGATGACAATGGCCATGCCAATAGTACTGGCTGAGAGCTCAAGCCCTTTCATTGCACACAACTGGAGGAAAAGATACCGGTGATCTCTTACGGATTCATTCCAGGTGGGCATCGGCGATTTCCGCAGCCAAGAGAGCGGGCGGGTTGGCGGGTTGCCCATCTCGGAGTGAGGGGCCCAATATTGAGATCCACAAGATATATGTCCACATGTTGCTCTGCATTGGCGATTCAAATTTCCTCATGCTCATGACCGCTTGACATCCAATTCTGAAGGAAGCTGAACGAAGACTGTGAACTCCATTGACCTTTTTTTTCCAGCCCCGCCGCAAACCCCCTGCTTCGGTGTACAGTGCAGCATGCTTTACACGCACGCTACTATCATCACTGTAGATGGCACCCGTCGGATCGTCGACGATGGGGCCATTCGCGTACAAGGAGACCTCATTGCCGATATTGGAAAGTCTGCGGTGCTCAAAGATCGCTATCCGGAGGATGATGAACATGATCTGTCCGGTCGCATCATCATTCCCGGACTGGTCTCGACCCACATGCATACAGCCCAGACACTGCTGCGCGGCACTGCGGATGATCTGGAGCTGGTGTCGTGGTTGTGCGAGCGCATCTGGGTGCTGCAGGGCAATTTCACCGAGGCAGACGGGTATGCGGCGGCGCGACTCAGCATTGGAGAAATGCTCAAGTCGGGCACGACATGTTTCTTGGAGAGCATGGTGAGTTCTTCCACTCGACTTACATGCCCATCTGCTGACTCGGGTGTAGTTTGCCAATCGCTATGGCTTTGATGGTCTGGCTCGCGCGGTGGAAGAGTCCGGAATTCGGGGCTGCTTGGGTAAGATCGTGATGGACATTGCCAAGTATGCCAAAGACGATGCGTGGGCGATGCATCCGGGTCTCGTTGAAGATCGCGAGACGTCCCTCGTTGGCACACTGCAGATGTGGGAGAAGTGGAACGGTGCCGCCAACGATCGCATTCGCGTCTGGTTTGGTGCTCGAACACCGGGCGGGTGAGTTTCGTCCAGCAGGCGCATACATGCATGCAGCTTTTCTATGTGATTTGTAATGTGCTAACCCTCGAGTAAAAGCGTTTCTGATGCCTTGTACAAGGAGATGACCGCCTTGTCGCGTGAGAAACACATCCCGATCACCATGCATTGTGCCGAAGTCAAGGCCGATCGGGACTTTTTCGCCTCCGTGTCGCACACACCCATGTCGTACTGCGAGTCTGTGGGCCTATTGGGCCCATCCACTGTTCTGGTGCACATGGTTCATCTGGACGATTCCGACATCAAAACCCTCGCAGCATCCGGCACTCACGTCGCGCATTGCCCGACCTCCAACGCAAAACTCGCCTCGGGAATCTGCCGCGTCCCAGACCTGCAGCGCGCGGACGTCAATGTTGGCTTAGGTACGGACGGGGCCCCGTGCAACAACACTTGTGATCTTTTGCAGGAGATGAAGTTAGCAGCCATCATCCACAAGAGCATCTCATATGACCCCACCGCGGTCCCCGCCGAGTCTGTCCTTGAGATGGCTACCATTAACGGGGCCAGGGCATTGGGCTTGCAAGACCGCATTGGAAGTCTGGAGATTGGCAAGAAGGCAGACTTTGTAGCCATTGATGTCCGAGGCATTCACAACCAGCCTTGGCATAACCCCGTCAGCGCAGTCGTCTATACTGTGACCGGTCGTGACGTCGACGTGGTGGTTGTCGATGGCAGAATGCTTGTCCAGAACGGTGAACTGCTGACCATGAATGAGCAGGAGATTGTCGAGGAGGCTCAGAGACGCAGTCGCGAAGTTATTGAACGTGCAGGCCTCACTAGTAAAGTGAAGAGTCGCTGGCCTATCGAATAACGGGGAGCTGATTGACACATGCGGATGTGCTCCTGTTGGTCTCTAGTGAGGACAACGGAACAGGCAGATCTCACGACACCCAACTTGCGTTTTTTGTGGATTTATCATTGATTGACTTTCTCGAGGAGCCATTGGCGAGCACATAGCCGATCCTTTTTGTATTATTAGTTTATTTCTAACATCGCAATGGCATGATACCCTCGTCGCTTTGATTGAGTCTGATCTTTCATCTCTCAGTAGGTTCTCATCCGTTCTCAAGGTGTACACCTCGCACATTCAACTTACTTGGCGGGCCGAAGGTAGCCAGGGTTTCTTTCTCGCCTTTGATGCCCCGTATTTTGTACCATTGTCTGACCTAAGACTCCAGTGATTCTCAAGGATTATGTTGGATTGAGTCAACGTCAAATACATATTTCCTACAATCTAGCTAGACAGATCTGTATTTTTCTCTGTTTTTCTAGGCTTGATTACTGATTATCACCGTCGGGTGTGTACTACATGGGATGATTCGTGTATCCATTGGTTCCTGGTCCACCACGTCTAATCGAAAATTGCGCAGATGACTTGACCGATCAAGGATGCCCACCTACTCGAGAAATCGTTTCATGATTTACAAAATTCGGCGTGCACAGGTACTAGAAGTGGCTCATGTCCACTCGTTCAGGCCGGCGGGCATAGAAAGTGACATCATGCCGTGAGGCGTATGTTGATTTTGATTGATAACTTCTCCCCCCCCCCCCCCGGCGCCCGGGCTGATAGTTCAATTCCTCAAGAGCAAGCATGCAAGGTCATCTGGAGGTAGCATCTCAGCACAGTGTGTCACGACAATCCATTGTCCAAAAAAAGCCATCAGTTGAGTCCGTATCCACAAACAGTGATGTCAGCGTGACTGTGTCTTGCCTTTCCTAATAAGCCTGCAGGTGATCATCTCGCAATAGCAATATCGACAGCATTGAAATAAATTTTACTCGTCTAGTTCATCTCATTAAATCTTTTTTAGGCCATTCACAATCGCAACATGAGTGCTGTCCACGTTTGATATGACGTGACCCCACCATAGCAGTGACGAATCAGATTGATTATTTTAGATAGGGGTCAACACTTTACGATTCATGGCGGTCGGCGCAGAGCGACTGTGGCTGAGCTGGTCTGTCGCTAAGTGGACAGAGCGGAGGAGATAAGCCGTCGATCGTTCCACACATGACGTGCCAGGCGTTGAATTCGCCCACGCCAAGTCTGTTCTTGTCTTTACGCCACTCCCTTCACTGTCCGCTCACTGCTTATTTGGGAAGACCACTCTAACACTTGGCGCACACGGGGTGTCACCATTGACGACAGAAGAGTTGAAGGAGGGGGGGATGATGATCATCATCATCAAGTGTACGCCATCGCGCTGATGAGCGAGTTGCGCTCACCTATAAATCCATCAAGATCCGCCGGAGCGTACCTTATTTTCTATATCCATAATACCAACAACCTCACTAAATAGCCATCATACACAGTGCCCTATCACGGACATTCTACCACACTCTTCCACCAAATCCACTTTGACCTTCCAAATCCTCTCCACATTACCACAGTCACCATGTTGCGCCGCTCTCATCGCCCAACTACTACCACCACCCGCGAGACCAAGCCCTCGCTCATGACCCGGCTGAAGGGGCCTAACGCCCGTACCAAGACTACCAAGACCAAGACCACTACTACCCGTCACGGTCCTGCGACAACCACGACTCACAGTCATCGCACCTCAAAGCGTCACGCTGCCACCACCCAGCCTGCTCACCACCACAAGCGCAAGACCACCATGGGTGATAAGGTTTCAGGTGCCATGACCAAGTTGAAGGGTACTCTGACTGGCCGACCAGGTGTGAAGGTAAGTTGGTGAACAATCGACATGGGGCAATGATGCCCGTCCCGGAAGTCCGAGGTCAAACTGAAGTGCTAACCACATTCCTTCTTAGGCTGCTGGTACTCGTCGCATGCACGGCACCGATGGTCGCGGAAGCCGTCACCATGCTGCCTATTAAAGGCACCCACTCTCTCACCCTTTTTGGATGTTGGATACCCTCTTGTCTTACGAATCATGCCCACTGTATACTAGTCTCTGTATTATAAGCGATGGATTTAATGACTGTGATACTCACGCCTTGAACAACATATGATCAAAGTTCCTCCCCGTGAGATACTGAACCTATTTACAAAGGTAATTACCTGATACCTAGCGTACTATTCTTTTCATCTTGAAACATAACCAGTCTACAAGCCCACATATCCACGTACATACCTATGATGGTTGTATAGCAGGGGGGCTACCTTGTCTTACTCGTCCAGGACCGTGCGCGAGATTTAATAGTTTCGAGCCCTGAGTTCTCGGTGTGGCTGCGAGACAAGGTAAGCAAACATATTTCATCGCCCGGCTCTAAAGTCACTACGAATTCAAGACTTGGGTTATCCTCGATGGATTTCGTACATCTTAGGAATTAGGCGTGGGGCCGATATTCTTCAAAAAGCTTTGAACCTACACGGAGACATTTTTATCCACGTATGGTCGTCGTGGGATGGGACGTTCTACCAATGCTTGGCTGTCGTGGTGCCATCACATCAGACTGAACCTACTCGGAAGAAGAGTGACAATCATCTTACCCCACAAAGATGTACCATATTGTTCTGAATTAAGCTGCGTTCTATGGTTACATCGTGGCAAGAATCGATCCTTCCATGCGGGGTGGAATTGAAAAGGGAGCGATGCGTGACGCAGACAAAGTTGCAGGGATGCCGTTTGCGTATAGCAGTCGCTCCTCTCCTGGTAAGCAGATGATCTTCTGTGTCCCAGGTCTTTTAAACAATTTGAAGACTGCTACAAATTTCCTAAATTCATTTTCTCACTCTTAGAACTGTGACCCGAAGTTACTGGTTCTCTCTCGACCTCTCTCATGAAGGCCATCATCCTGGTGGCAGGCTTCCTGGGAGGTCTCGGATCCGCCTCACCTCTCCTCCGGGCGAGAGACTCCCTCACAACCCACTCACCTGTCGTGGATCTCGGATATTCTCAGTATCAAGGTGTGGCACTCAGCAACGACGTTGATGAGTATTTGGGCATGAGATATGCTGCGCCTCCGATTCGAGATTTGAGGTTCCGAGGTCCGCGGGACCCCGAGCAGATGGAGGGGGTGCAAGATGCGACCGCGGTACGCTGCTCAACAATTTTATCCCCGCAGAATCCAATAATGATCTAGTCAGATGGACTGATTCGTTTTAGTTTGGGCCAATTTGTGTTGGGGTCGGCCAACATACGACCGATTCCCGGGGAGAAGACTGTCTCTTTGTCAACGTGTGGCGTCCGTCGAATGCAACTGCCGAGTCCAGTCTGCCTGTGTGGTTATTCATACAAGGCGGCGGATACGCAGATGACTCAAATTTCAACTACAACGGCAGCGACGTCGTCAAACAATCCGGGGGTAACATTGTCTTTGTCAATTTCAACTACCGGGTGGGTGCGTTGGGCTTCTTGGCGAGTGAAGCTGTGCGTCGGGATGGAGACCTGAACGCCGGTTTGCTTGATCAACGAAAACTGCTTGCTTGGGTGCAGCGGCATATTCGTCAGTTTGGCGGAGATCCCCAACATGTTGTGATTCACGGCGCCTCTGCTGGTGCGGGCTCCGTGGCCCATCACTTGACAGCCTACCATGGTGAAAATATGAATCTCTTTGCCGGAGCCGTTGCGGAGTCGCCCTTCTGGCCAACCCTGCGCACCGTGGCCGAGATGGAATTCCAGTACAAGCGTTTCGCGGAAGATGTGGGTTGCGGCGCAGCGACTGACACGCTTGCTTGTCTTCGTGCCGTGGACATTGCCACGATCATGCAATACGACGTGGTCATGCCCTTTCCGGGTGGAAGCGACTCGCCGAAGCCATTGTGGTACTTTTTGCCGGTGGTGGATGGATCTTTGATCACGGATGGACTGTACAACCTTTTCGAACAGGACCAATTCGTCCATGTACCTCTCATGGTCACATCTGACACCAATGAAGGGACGGCGTTTGCTTACAATGCTTCCAGTCCCCAAGAGGTTGCCCAATTCCTCAAAAATAACTATCCGGGGCTCAACGAGGAGCAACTGGGACGGATCAACCAGGCGTATCCGCTCATGGATCCTCTACCGAAGCATGCTGCATATTTTCCGTCGGCAGCCCAGGCGTACGGCGAGTCAACGTTCACGTGTGCGGGCAATGAAATGGCGGCACGTATGGCCCAGTACTTCTCTCCCGATCGCGTCTGGAATTATCGCTTCAACGTGCTGGACCCGAAGAATGCGGCGGCCGGGCTGGGTGTACCTCATGTGTTTGAGCTCCCCGCTGTATTCGGGCTGGGGGACACGAATCAAGCGTCTGGGACGTATGCCAATACCGATGCCGAAATTGTTCCACTGACAATGGACTACTACATCAGTTTTGTGAGATCGCTTGATCCCAATCTGTATCGATACGAAGATGCGCCATTTTGGCAGACTTGGGGTGACGGCCAAGGACAAAGACTGAAGATTCAGACGGGCTCGACCGCGATGGAACCGGTCCCAGAAGACCAAGTCCATCGGTGTGAGCTGTGGAAGAGACTGGCGTCATTTACCGAACAATAAACATATTCGTTGAGGTCAATTCAATCGTAGCGCCATCATCTTCCTTGCATCTCTTATACAAGAGCCAGTATAGGCAACAGTTCAAGCATCAGATACTTGTGTCAGTCCCTGGAATGATCACCCTCTATTTGTTTTTTTTCTTGTGTTTTGACCTGAGTGAAGCCACAACAATCGCTTGCATCTTGTAGGTATTTCTATTTCGCCTCCTCTCACTCCGACTAAGGTTCGATCTCAAGACGTCCTTATTTGTGCAAAATGAGAAGGGTCGCTCCGAGAAGCTCGTACTGCCACCACCATTATTGTGGGTAGGTACTTGGCTCAACGCCTGACAGAAGTCACGCGTATCTTTTGGCACGTGAGAGCCTCACAAACGAAGACTGAGACTTCCGCAAGTCCTTTTCTCCAAGTCCGCAATCCAGGTACGCCATCATTTTAATGTTCGCAGTGAACAAAAGACTCTTTTTGAACATTTCACGTACTACCTAACACCCTCTTGTTGGATCTTCTTGCCAAGCTATGGCCAGTCAGGTAACTCGACTTCGACTGGGTCTTGGGGGCACTCCCGGCCTCATGGCACTGTCCAGTCTGCACTGTCCGTAGTCTCTTCAACCTTGGCCGAGGTGCGGGGTTACCAAACCTTCTCACTCGCCCCCGTCAGATCCTCGATCCGATGCACGAGCAAACCGGAAGGCATGCAAGATGCGGCCTTGTCCCCGAATCCGGGGAACCGCTCTATCGCCCCACTCACCTGACATGCTTCTGCTCGTGAGGAGATCGTTGGTCGCACCCGCAACTGATACATTATGTCTAGTTTCAATGATGTGACCCGGAACGGAGCTCCTCTTGACACACTCATATTTGTTCATCGACATTCTTCAACGAGATGGTTTCTGGCTCTCCCAGCTTCGATTTCGGGTTCCCTTCTCTCGCAGTCGAGCTGGTTGAGCTGATCACGGCTTACCTCGACAACAACTCTTTGCTTGACCTCCGCGTGACGTGTCGCGGTCTTCAGAAGAAGACGTTCAACCAATTTTCTCGTCGTTTCTTCTCGTCCGTCAAGACAGATTTGTCCGTAGATAGTCTGGGCCGCATCGAAGCGCTCTCCCGTCATCAGGCACTTCGTCGTCAAGTACAAGGCTTGGCATTCATGCTCCAGAATGGTGTCGGGGAGGGACTATCGTGGGATCGACATCCCTGGGGTCCTCTGTCAGCCCCGCTGGAGATTGCAGAGATTGAACGTCTGCGCGATAGTCTCGTCCACCGATTCACAAATTGTCGCTCATTTTTCATCTTCTGTCGATATCCAGAGGGACATCCGGACATGAGCCGGGTGACCGTTTCCGACGCCGTGGCGGTGTTTTTCGCATTGCTTATGGATGCGCAAATTTCCGCGACATCGTTTCATTTGGTGTACGCCAACAAGTACTCTCGCACTCTCGTCATGGATATGCGACGGATGCCGAAACTTATTTATAGACAACCTCAATTCAGAGCAGTTTGGTCAAATTTGCAGAAACTGTCGCTCGAGCAGTACCTCACTCTCGACAACTTTGTGTTTCTGCTCGAACTCGTGCTCAATGCTCCGAATCTTCGGACACTCCTCCTCAATTTGGGCTCGCATGACCTTGCCAGTGAATTCATGCATGAAGTAGCCGAAACGGCCTCATTTTCCCAACTGCAAGAGCTGGCCTTATTCAGAACCGCGGTACAAATACCTGATTTGAAGAAAATCCTGCACGGGTTGCGGGGTAGCCTGACCAACCTGACATTATATCATGTCTCGCTGACACCAGACGAGAATTGGGTTTCTGTTTTGGAAGAGTTGAGCTCGAACTTTGAATCTCTGCAAAGTATCTCCCTCTATTATTTGTGGGCGACAGCGCCGACGAAAGAACTGCTCTCGTTTCCGGATATACATAAAGCTCCAGAGTTACACGGGACCCCTAAGGAGAAGCTGCACATGTTATATTCGGAGAGTCTCCAGAGTCCTTCTGTCTTGGGAATTGAGTATTCGGGGTCGAAGATGCCATATGTCTTGAAACTTTTGCAGGCAACCTCCTAGTTTCCCTCATATTTGAGATTTTCATGCGCGCGATGAAATCGCTCTTTTGTGGAAACACCGCTGATGATGCTTTCCATATGACAGCCGGGGACTTTTAATCTGCCCTTTTAGTATCCCTGGGTCTGAGGAACTTAGGTGGTTGTTGACTATTTTAGTTCGTATGAACTCCACGGCTACGTTTTTTATAGCGAACCGACTCTTTTTCAATGAAATAACGATTTCAGTTGGAACTTTAGCGAATGAAACTGCTCTAGGTATTGTTCTTGATTTGGGCAACGATTCGATACATCTGCTCATTTCCAACTCTGTATCTTATTCCCCACTCTGCAACTTCACTTTCTCAACGTTTCGACCAGACAGCTCGAATACAGTCTTGTTGAGATTGCCCTCAAACCGGACGGAAATGGTCAGTTTTTCCTTAGGCCAAAGGGTCACGTAGTTATCCGACCAAAAGAGGGGCGCAATGGCCGTGCCAGTCGATGAATCAACTGCATGAATTTTGACAAATACGGCTGGCACATCAGAAGTGTTCTCAAGCTGAACATCTGCGCTCGTCAGGCCATCTTGAGTCTTAACCTGGTCGTTCCTTACGGTAGCCTTCACAGTCGCGGAGGAGAGACTCTCGAGCTTTTTGAAGTTGGCGTATTCGGTCACGGGGGTGGTATACCAGGTAGAATTGTCCCAATCAAGTACGTCTTTTTGTGTTGAGAGCCAGTACACGTTTCGACTCAGTTGCTGATTTGTCTTGGTGTCGCGGAGAGTCAGACGCAAGAGGGCGACGTCTTTGATTCGATTAGCCCCGCTGACGGATCCCACTTTTTTGGACGAGTTGGGAGTGGTGTGGGCATTGAACGTTGAGCCTGAAATATTCTTTCCATTTGTGTCGATGAGATCGATGGAGACTTGTCTGTCGCCTGTGAGATCCACAGAGTGATTGATCAACCACACGGTCTTTTTCTCGTAATCGTACGCGACGTGCTCTTTCCGATTGCCAATTTTCGTGCCAAAGTAGGCCCCCATTGGACTCAGATAGTAGTCAAAGAGCTGCCAGTGGAGGTTCGGCCACGCACTGTTCAGCATCCAGTAGATCGATCCAGTCGCAGGTCGTGATGCATTTTGCTTGGCGGAGTATGCCTCGAACTGAGCGCGGGTCGCTTCATAGTCGGCCATCTGGCATTTCAGAATATAGTCTTCAAGATCTGTGGGTTTCCCGTAGCGAGCGAAGAGGGCGTTGTTGTAAATGGAGCGGTCGTAGAATTGAGAGTCATAGCGAGACATATGGAATTGGTTGGCCTTGGGCTCCGTCCACAGGCGTTCGAGCTCCTTGTCGGACATAAATCGTTTGAGGCTATTCAGCTCGGGGGTTCCAACTCCTGCTCCGAGCTCGGACCCGAATCCAAATGCCGCGCCTTCTTGATCGCCGTACCAATAGTTCGGAGGCACCCAGTCGTATGGACCGTCCATCTTCATGCCTGAGGGACCAAGGGCATCTGGGTAGCCGCGCTTACTGGCAGAGGCTATCACAGGATTATTCCAGTTCATCTGTCTCAGTGCCTCCAGGTAGATCTTTGTAGCACGATCATTAGGCCAGAAGTCAGATCCAACAAGGAACCCGAGCATTGATGGATGTGCTTGCATCATCTCTGCTTCATGAAGCATTGCTGCTTGGGCGACCGGGTAGTCGGCATTCCCCCATTTCACACCATTTGCCTCATCGTTGTACTGTGTTGAGGTCAGCATTGATTCCCGATCGTCGCACTCAAGTGTCAAGGGTAATTCGAACCTCCCAGCCCTCCCACTTGTCGCAGCACTCCCAGCCGGCAAGGATCATTATACCCATTCGATCAGCCAGCTCGTACAGCGCAGGATGCTCCTGTTTCCCTTCCAAACGAAGAGTATTTAAGCCCATGTCAAGCATGTACTGGAAAATCTTTTCCATCCGAGCCTCATCAAATCGCATAAACATGTCGGGCCCGTAGCCTCCCCCCATCACCTGGAATGACCGGCCATTGACAGCAAAGGCAGTATCGTTGTGTTTGTTCACATGCGATGAAACTGTCCGAATCCCAAACTGCTGGGCACGGGTCTTGTCTGATACGGTCATGGCTTTTCCGTTGGTGCGTACTTCGCCTTGAATGGTGTAGAGAGGCTGATCGCCCCATGTGGCGGGCCACCAGATTGCCGCATTCTTAATCGTGGTTGTGAGAGAAATGGTTTTTCTCTCACCGGGTTGCAGCTCAAAAGACTGGGCTAGTGAGCCAGCTTTAGACCCCGGTGGGGGCACAATAGTTGCATTCACTGTCCCCTTAATCATGTTCTTGCTCGCATTGCTCAAGTCCGTGAACAAAGTCACTTGAACTTTTTGGTTTTTCATTGGATCTTTTAGATCAGTCTGCACGCGGAAAGGCGACATTGAGACTGGCCCGGACTGCGAGATCTCCACTGCTCGCCAGACTCCCGTTCCGTTATCTGAAGGGTATGGATTCCAGTCCACGAACCCCAAGGCAAAATCGCGGAGATAGTTGGTCGGATAGGCTTGGATGAGCAAGCAGTTTGGTCCTTTTCGGACGTGTTTGGTCACATTGTATCGACGACCTCCATACGAGCCTTGCTGCGTGTCGCTTCCCACAATCAATTCTCCGTTAAGATAAATGTCTGCCTTGGATGTGATGCCGTGCGTGTGCAGTGTAAAATACTGTTGCTCATCAGGCTGGAGAGTGAATTCCTCTCGATACAGCCATGGAGACCGAAAGGTTTGATTTGAAGCAAGCTTGTCCAGGTTGTTGGAATAGAACAGCTGCTCGTCATTGTACACGCCAGCCTCAATTAGCCCAGCCATGACGGTGCCTCGTGAACCGATGCGATGCCATTTCGACACATCTACCCCAGGCTGTGACAGCTGAGGAATATCTTTTGATGCATCGAGACTGGACTGTATGTGCCAACCAGGAACGTCGACAATATCGCCGGCGGCTGATACCAGTGGTGCCGAGCTATGACCTGCAGCGTAGGTGCCAGTGACGCCCACGAGTAGGGCGTTCAGAGCTTGGAACAACTTCATAGGTAACAAGCCCTGTGCTATGCTTCACGTCTGTACAGGCAGGATGACCTCTCCCTGTTCCTGCTCTTGGGGGTAGGGGAGCCGTGGGCTTAATATAGTGGTCGAGACTGGAATCCATTCTTTCAATCGCCAAAGTCCCGTCATCCTTCCGGGTTGTCGTGTCACCGACATGATTGTCGGACCCACGAGGCCTCCGCGCCCGACAAAGGATAAGATTGACCTAATCTGACTGGCTGATGGTTGGACATTCCCGAGGCCGTCACATCATGGACTAGGAGTTTCTCGGATTTCAAGTCTCTGGTGGGCAAACTGTCGGGCAATCCCATAGGGTCAGATAATGCAACGAACACGATTTAGCTCTCACTAAGCTTAGCGTTTCAGCACGTGCGTCCGACAAATGCGACCCTGCGCCCTGCAGGATGCCGCCAGTTCGAGAAGCGCCACAACTCGCTGGACAACTGTCAACACATGTCCCCATTTCGAGTTCTTTCTTACAGAGGCACTTTTCGAAAAGGATGTTGAGAGTGTTCATTACACTGCATGGTTGGCCCTATCTCTCTGTTGTAGACAGACGCTCAAAGTACTCCAATATTCTGCTCTTATTTTCTTTTGCTCTGAGTTCTCTGCCTTTCGATGTAAACGGTGCCCATCGGTGATGAGATCCTCCTGTTTTCTTTTCTCCAAATCGTAGAGTATATATGATCAGGTACTCGCCTATTGGAACCGATGAACTCGGACCACTTTGTCAGAGTCTCCTAACTGCCTCTTCCTGCCGGCGAAAGCACCGGCAAATGCACCGACTGTAACTTCGGCTAAGCCACCGGCGAATCAACCGGCTGGGGCGGTGTCGCAGGTACGTCGTAGGTACCATTTCCTATCTTAGTGAGAAGTTGCTCAGTTAGGGAGGTCCTTCGTCTCTAAGGGGTTAAACATGGAAGTGACAAGACGTCAAAAGATTCTCTCAGAAACTCCGTCCGCTCACTACTTCTACTGGTTCTTAACCATTATCTGAGTTGGGCCATCTTGATCCATTGCTCCGTGATGGGTTCAGCTAAATGAAGAGGCCGCCCTATGAACAATAATTACAGCCTACTGCGATTGGCTATTCACAGGCCCTCTCCTCGTTCAATCAGCGTGCTGGCCTCTTTTCGGCAACCGCCAAAAAAATCTTCTCACCCACAGCAGCGTACACCAAATTCAATGCTGGTTTGAACACTCAACCACGTGTGATTCGGATATAGAGGGTATGGCAGACTAAATAAAAAATTATTGCCCTCGTCCAGGTTCGAACTGGAGACCTTCGGATTACCACCCTGTTAGAGCAGGGTCGTCATGATATCCATATGAGACCGACGTCATAACCAACTAGACCACGAAGGCGCACATGAAGATAAAATACTCAAAACTGATACTATGAATCATGCAACAACCTGCCCTGAATTTGACCAGCAGAGAGGGCCGGACACAAAAAGTTCAAGGTATCCGGCTAGGGAGCGGACGGGAAACCCCAGCGTACCTTGATGTCTTGTTCTGTGTCTTGTCAAATAGTTGCTCCTCTGTCCATCAATCCTGACCTCTAGAATACTAACCTCTCTCTGCTCTTGATGGGATCGCTATGGCCGGCCTGCCTGCGGAGGGATGAGAAATCCCTTTTTGTCGGCGAGATCTTCCTACCACCTTCTATACATGTGGGGTGGCCTGAGCCACGGTCATTCTGGTTAGTCTCCAGTGGCCAAAATGGCCGTCGGCCTCGTTTGCAGTTCAGCTTGCTGATCCTTAGTAGAAGTAAATGGGTCCTTGTCCACCTGAGCACGTGCACTTGTCGACCTCTCCTGCGGGTGGATATTCCAACTTTAGCTACCACTTGCATGCATCCACGACTGCATGGAGTTGAACATGCCTGTATAGGTCAAGGGTACTAAGAAGGGTTTGAGAGATCAAGGATCCTCATGATTCGTACCCTATCCAAAGTCTGTAGCCCTTGGAGATGAAACTCGGGCAAGAGCCTGTGGAAGTGTGCCGTTCTCGCCCTTCCGGAAAGGGATAGCCACGACGAACACGGGAACGTTCCCATCACCAAAACATGTTCCCTTGCCACAACTCCCCTTCACTTCTGGTCGCTTTCGGTCACGACTTGATGGGCTCCTGGACACCTTGGCCCTGTCATGCATCAGGACTCCACGATCTTCATTGGTTGAGTGATCGCGTGTGTATTCTTATCGATCGCGCCGTGGCCATGAACAGCTTTCAAACCCGCATTCCAGCTGAATCCGCATGGTGGAGCGAGAATCTGTCAGGCCCATGGATCTCTGCGGCACAATGACAGCTCCAGGGTTGCACTTCTTTCTTGTTGAGCCCTCATCCGGGGCAGGCTTCACAATTGCCTTTGAGATGGGTCTCTCGTTCCATAGGACCAACTGTTCAAGGGTACATTTCTCCTTGCAAAGGGTCCGACGGTGATTCGAGGGATAGGGACACTGTCCCCATTCCAGCCCTTTTCAGATCTCTGGAATGTCAATGTTCAACTCGCGTCTGGCCTTTTCTCTTTGACAAATTCTTCACACCGTTTCTGAACTGAACGCTGGCTTGCCCTGCCAGTTGAAGATCATTTCTCTCGGCTTTGTAAAATCGAGACCTGGAGACCAGCAGAGAGACTGATCGGATCGTCTTCGACCCACAACTATATCACGATCCCATTGAGTGGGAGCGCTTTGAGGCTGGATCCTGAAGTGCCTGGGGGCATTTCGACTTGTCCAGGACGTGGTGTTGACTCCGAGATCTATCGACAATGAGAGTGGTCGGCCATTCATTTCAGCCTTCATGGGCAAGTCTCCTGGCCTTTGGTCTTGTCGGAGTCGGATCCGTCACAGCAGTTGACTTGAATTTGAACGATGCCGGTGAGGCGCGACCAATGTTTGATTCCATGCAGTGGAAGTGCTCACACCTCCTTAGATTCAATCAAGAGTGCGGCGAAAGAGATTGCCACGAATATGATGACATATTACACGGGAATGAATCCAGGCGATAACCCTGGCAATCTACCAGATCCATATTACTGGTGGGAAGCAGGTGCAATGTTCAACTCGTTAATCAACTACTGGTATTACACCGGAGACGACACCTGGAACGACGTTACCACACAAGCTCTGCTCTGGCAAGCCGGCGACAACGCGGCCTTCATGCCCGCCAATCAATCCAAAACGGAAGGAAATGACGATCAAGTCTTTTGGGGCTTCGCGGCCATGTCCGCCGCGGAGAGAAATTTCCCCAACCCTCCTAGCGACAAGCCACAATGGTTGGAGATGGCACAGGCTGTTTTCAACACGCAGGCACCCCGATGGGACCCTTCAACCTGTGGTGGTGGACTTCGATGGCAAATATTCACATGGAACAACGGTTACAACTACAAAAATACCATCTCAACCGGGGGGTTTTTCCAACTCGCCGCGCGACTCGCTCGGTACACTGGAAACCAAACATACTCAGACTGGGCGGAAAAGGCTTGGGACTGGATCTCCGATGTTGGCTTCATGAGCCCTGAGTATAATTTCTGGGACGGTGCCAGTGACCTGACTGGTTGTAAGGATATCAACAAGATCGAGTGGACTTACAACAACGGCGTCTTCTTGCTTGGGGCCGCGAACATGTACAATGTGGTATGTCTGGCGACAGTCTTGGTTTCCCCTTTCCGGAACGTCGGCCGTGTCCAGAGTTAATGTGGGTGCTGACCATACTAGACCGAGGACCCCAAATGGAAGGAGCGAGTCCAGAAGATTCTCGATGCGGGGGGGATTTTCTTCTCTCAGGACACGCCCAATGTGATGTACGAGCGAGCTTGCGAAACGGTCAACACGTGTATGGTGGATCAACGTTCGTTCAAGGGCTATCTGTCTCGATGGATGGCCGACACCATTCAGATGGCCCCGTTTACCCACAATCAGATCATGACCAAATTGAGAGCAACTGCGCAGGCTGCCGCAAAGACTTGCACGGGCGGCGAGAAGGGCACGACTTGTGGCA
Organism: Penicillium oxalicum; assembly: GCF_001723175.1. NCBI lineage: Eukaryota > Fungi > Ascomycota > Eurotiomycetes > Eurotiales > Aspergillaceae > Penicillium > Penicillium oxalicum. The sequence goes on from NC_064656.1 coordinate 2,519,467, forward strand.
TGCGCTGGACCGATCAAAAATGGGATCACACGAAGGATTTCGGTCAACAGATGTCCGTTCTGGAAGTCGTCCAGGCCAATTTGGTCGACTATGTGGCCCCTCCCGTGACCAAAGACGAGGGCGGTACCAGCAAAGGCAATCCCAATGCGGGACAGAAGCCCTCTGAACCTACGCCCGATGCCCTCTCATATCCCATCACGACTGCGGACCGGGCCGGCGCCGGGATTCTGACTGCGCTCATGATGATCACGATCGGTGGTTCGTGCGGCTGGTTGATCTGGGACTGATCTGGTCTCTAGCTCGTTTCGAGACGCGGATGGCCATTCCCTTTGTACTCATTATAGTCTTTCATCTTTACCGGTCCAGGCGTTGGAAAGGGGTGATAATGTCTCGATCGTCATTTCTGGTCGCCCGGACGCGATCCTGGACTATTGTTGTGAATAGTTGGCAACTCCCCCTGTGTGGAATCGCCCCCTGCAATGTTTAATTATTCTCATGATAGGTTTTTATTGCGTATATGCTACTGCGTTCTGAATAGAATTTTCTCCCGGAGCCGAAAATTTTTTTTCCGTTTCCATATCCGTTCCTTTACTTTGCGGGGGAGAAAGCAATTCTGGAGACAAAAGTACACCGAAGTATACACTGCGGAATCTAAAACTGTCTGCCAAGTGACGTTTTTTTTTGGGTACGAGGGGGCTGAAAAGCGGGGAAACCTATCATCAGACGTCCGATTGAGACCCTCTGCCATCCTACCGACCTGCTAAATTCCGCGCTACGATCGTAGTGGGAGGAGAAACGAGAGGAGAAACGCGGGGTCTTTCCATTGCCTCGTTCCTCGGGAACGGGTCTGGGAACGGGTCTACGACGGCTGAGAATACTTGTTGATTTTTAGTTAAAAGACCTCGAGGGGGGAAATAAGAAAGTCGTCAACCCTTGTAATTGCTCAGCAATCTTCTCACAAGCTTGATTGAAAATAAAAATCAAATCATTGACCATGGGCACCGTGGCAGAAACTCCACAATTTGAAATTCCAAGGCAGGCGTTGTGATCAATGAAGGGCCTGATTTTCATGTTGAAGTCCAAACAGTCCCAGTTCCGGAACCCGGTAGGTAGTGGTCAAAGGATTGTTCGTCCGATGACCGGGCATGATGTGGCTGATTGGCGTTCAGGGCCTGACGATATTTTGATCCGACTCAATGTCACTGGTCTCTGCTTTTCAGATATCCACCTCATGCAAAATGACCTAGGGACGCCACCCATGTCGGCCTTTGGTGTGCGGTCCCCCGGCCACGAAGGCGCCGGAGTGGTGGTCAAAGTCGGTACGAATGTGAAAAACTTCAAGCTCGGTGATAGAGCGGGGATCAAGCCCCTTCTGGACACGTGTGGATCGTGTCATCTGTGCTGGGAGGACAAAGAGACATATTGCAAGGGGGCCGTTCATACAGGGTTGATGATGCCAGGTAGGTTTTATCGAACGTCTTCTGCTGGAGTGTGCAATGGCTGAACTCGACTCACTTTCTCCCCCGGGGTAGGGACATACCAACAATATCTGGTCTCTCCCGCCCGGTATGCATCACCGATTCCCGACGGGGTGCCCGACGAGATCGCGGCCCCGATCATGTGCAGTGCCAGTACGATCTATCGATCACTGCTCGAATCCAACCTCAAAGCCGGTGCCTGGGTCGTCTTCCCCGGTGGCGGGGGTGGAGTCGGCATTCAAGGTGTCCAGTTAGCCAAGGCCATGGGAATGCGTCCCATCGTCGTGGACACTGGCTCTGAAAAGCGGGACCTCTCCATCAAAATGGGCGCCGAAGCCTTTGTTGATTTTCAAGAGGAAGAGAATCCCTCCAGAGCCGTGGTTCAGATCGCAGATGGAATCGGTGCCCATGGCGTCTTCGTGACAGCTCCGGCCGCCTACAAGACGGCCGTGTCGTTTGTAGGTGAACGCGTCGGCGCCATGGTGATGTGCGTGGGACTGCCACCTGCGGGAAAGACGGTGCTGGGTACCGACCCTTGCCAGTTTATCTTTCAGAATCTCAGCATCAAGAGCACTCTGGTGGGGAGCCGGAAGGATACCGTGATGGCACTGGACTTTGCTCGACGGGGCATGCTTTATCAGATCAGCGAAGTCTGGCCATTCCACCGACTACCCGAGGCGGTGGAGAAACTTCGAAAGGGTCAGGTAGCAGGTCGGATTGTGATTGATTTCAATCGTGAGGAATAAGAAGCTGGCCTAGCTGGTGGGCCAGGCCACCAAGACGTTTGCAATGCATTGATTCGTGAAGGACGTGGTGAGCTTTCTGGTCTTGACAGAGTCCAAATTAATGGAATTCCCGTGCGAAGCGGGACAAGGGCCCTCGCGACGTCCGTCTGCACTTTGGGAAACTGACGAGGACGTTGGAACGGGGGTGGTGGTGATGATGATGATGGAGAAGGAGCGGAAATTCCAGCTGAGAGACCGTTTGATCAATGTGAGCCATTGATGCGGTCTGTGTGATGTCGTCTAGAATCGTGTACAATGAGTGCCACTACGATTGGCTATGAACTTCTCGTAATCACCTTATACCTCGGCTGCAACAGATAAAAAGGGGGATATGAATCTCGGCGGCGCGCCGCTGGTTCCAATGCCATGGAGCGGGAGCCACTTGAGCATCTCGTCCTTGGAGATACATCGGTTGCCTTTTTTGGTCTGCTTTTGCGGGGGAGTGTCTTCTTTTGTCCACGATCCCGTCGAACCTGCATCCATCACCAACTAGTCAGAAAGATGAATGAGCAGGATTAGCCTCTACTTCGTGCCCGTTGCCAGGGTCCACGCCAACATGCTCATCACCTGATCGATGAGAGACCGCCACAATGAATCTACGTCCGATGCGTACACGATGTGGGATGATGCCGAGAGAGTAGGGATGATGTGCGGATCGTGGATGTTGACAGTGGTCAGGCCCTCCGACCCGCTGCGCGGGATGTGGAGATGAACCCGAGGCCGAGTACACATTGTCACGCCTGGTGATTCGGATGGAAAAAATTACAATTGACCCTGCGTGGAAGTGGTTCAAAGCCGAGAGTGGCTGTCTCGCGAGTCAAACCCCGAGTCGAGGTAGGAAGCAGGGAAGACAACCCCAGACTCATCTGAATAGACTGACTGCCGAGTCTACGAGCCGGCAGATACTCATGGACGTCCCCACGAACAAGGTTCCAAGTCCGCAGGGACCAGGACTGGGTATGTAGCGCCAATGGTATTTAAGCAGCGTGCGCCCTTCACATTCGGTGGTCGAAGTAGTCTGTAGCGCCATCTTGACAATGCGGATCCCTATTGCCTTGGCGACCCTGGCGCTGGTGGTGGAAGAGACGACGGCCCAGGCGATCTACATGACCACCACCGGGTATTCCGCCAGACCGCAATGTACGGCGCCAGCAGCGTCTCCCAAGTACTACTACAATACCTTCTCGTATTCAGTGAGCGATACCGTTCGTTATGCGACCTCGATTCCTGCACCCACGGCAACAACCCCGATCAGATATGCGCCGACCTACCAGGAGGCCGTCAAACATCTCCAGTCGGAGATATCGACCACCACTTGGGGCAATTGGCTTCCAGGCGAGACAGCCATCACTGCCAACGATGTCGGTGATCCTTATGGGCAGGCCGCATGGTCCTCAATGTGGCTGAATGCGAACTTACCGAACTACGTGAGTCAGAATCCGTGTTGGAAGTGGTGTCTGTTCCGTAGGATACGGTAGCACTCCATGGTCAAAGGAAAGGGCTAAGTCAATGGCAGACTACCACGGGCATCTTTTCAGCCACCGTCAGCCCAACTCCGATCCCGACCACCGATCTTGTCTTACCACCTCGCGACTACTTCGGACCCACAGACTGCTACAACTTCCCCAAGGACTTCATCTTCGGCGTCGCTGGCAGTGCGGGCCAGATTGAAGGTGCCATTGCCCTGGAGGGACGGTCGCCGTCCAGTCTGGAAATTCCAGCAAATCCGAATCAGCCCAACAATTATGTCACGGATGAGAACTACTTTTACTATAAGCAGGACATTGAGCGTCTGGCCGCGATGGGAGTGGAGTACTATAGTTTTAGTATCCCGTGGACTCGCATCTTACCATTTGCGCTGCCCGGCACGCCCGTCAACAAGCAGGCAATCGATCACTACAATGATTTGATCGACACCGTTTTGGCGGCGGGAATGCAACCCGTCGTGACAATGTTACACTTTGACACCCCAGCACTCTTTGTGAAAAGTGACGGTGGTAAGAGAATTGATCCTCATCATACCCGCTTTTGCTTCTGTCTCGATGGATTTCTGACCGCAACAGATCGACGAGTCGATTTTGGCTATGCTAGTTCAGGATACAACAGCCCCAAGTTCGTCGAGGCCTTCGTGAACTATGGCAAAATTCTCCTGGCCAACTTTGCCGATCGCGTGCCCATCTGGTTCACCTTCAACGAGCCCTTGAATGGAGCAGGCAACTTTCATGGTGTTGAGAATGTCCTGCAAGCCCATGCCCACGTGTATCGATTTTACCGGAAGCAATTGAAGGGCACCGGAAAGATGAGCATCAAGCTGAGCGATAACTTTGGCGTGCCGAAAGATCCCAGGAACACTAGTCACGTCGAAGCGGCAACTCGATTCAATGAGATGCAACTTGGACTCTTCGCCAACTCAATTTTCCTGGGCAAACAGTATCCGGAATCGGTCCTGCACACCTTACCCGGAGCCAAGCCAATGAGCAAAGCAGACTTGGCCTACATCAGCGGTACAGCGGACTTTTTCGCAATCGACCCCTACACGGCAACGGTCATCTCGCCCGTTGATGGGGGCATCGAGGCCTGTGTGGCCAACAAGTCGGCATCGAATTCTTTGCGCCCATACTGCGTCCGCCAGGAGACCACCAATATGTACGGTTGGGATATTGGCTACCGATCGAGTGAGTCCAGCCATGGCCAGATCTCTGAACCAACCCAATAGACCAGAAAATGACTGAAACGATACAGACTCCTACGTGTACATCACACCAACCTACTTCCGCGAGTATCTGTCCTACCTGTGGAATACTTTCCACTCACCCATCATGGTGACTGAGTTCGGTTTCCCCGTATTCCAGGAAGCCGAGAAGAACCTTGTCGATCAACTTTTTGATACCCCTCGCAGCGTGTACTATTTGTCATTCATGTCGGAGATTCTCAAGGCGATTCATGAGGATGGCGTTCGTGTCATCGGTGCTTTGGCGTGGAGCTTCGTCGACAACTGGGAATTCGGCGGGCTGGACCAGTTCGGCATTCAGGTGGTGAACAAGACGACACAGGAGAGACACTACAAAAAGAGCTTCTTTGATCTGGTTGATTTCGTGAAGACTCGAATGCAATGATGACGGTGCTGATAACTTGTCAGCTGGATCAATCCCGTTGGCCAAGAAAGTCTCGAGTGGCGGGCAATTCTACAAGTCTTTGGTTTATGGAATTGACTCGCATGCGCTCTCCGGATGCTACTAGTAAATAGGTAAGAAGGACTGAATACTGTCGCTGATGCAAAACCTTCTCGACGAGACGTCAACACAGCACAGCAAGCCCTATGTGACCCTTCAAGAGTTTTTATTCTCATTTGCAGACGCTAAACCGGGATAGGTGATGGGCGATACCCCCCCCCCCCTTTCACTGAGAGAGAGTTGGATAGCAGTCAGCGTAGTGATTCACTCGACCGGGAAGGAGGGGGCTGGGAGCCCGATGATCGCGGCACGGCTCATTTGCAGCCTACTACCGAACCGTATCTCAGCTTCCTAGAGCATAACTGCGTTATCGTGTGAGCCCAGTAGGAAGCGATCGTCCTAACAGAAGATATAGAGATGTGGTCAGGTCGTTTGAATCAGAGCTAGGATGGGAATGTGATTTTCTTCTAAATGAGTTGAAAACGGCTGTACCATCATGGAGCTTGCATATATCACGTGATACAAACATCTGCCGGTCCCGTTGAGCAACTCAATGACATGTCCTGAGCAACTCTCACAGATGACCCCTTTCTGTCTGGGATTATCGTCGACTACCTCCGGGTCGTCTCACTGATCATCGCTATCATGGTCGATTCTTTCACCCTGCCTCTGCGCCCTCCTCCCGAGCAAGATGAACGCCCCGACACTCTTCCCATCGAGATCGCCCAGATCAATGACCAATGGGGTTCATTCCGTGAAGTGAACGAAGACGTCTTGCGTGCTGAAATCGCCGACCGGGAGAAAGCTGGTGATATCTCACCCGAGGAGAACGAAGACATTGACCGCCAGGACCCTGCGGACATTGATGTGACAGAACGTCGGGAACAGCTGTACAAGCGTCGACTCGAGATTACCCAGTTCGCAGCGTGAGTGGACCTTTTATTTTTGTGGTAACAAAATGGCCGGGATTTTTTTAACATGACTCTTTGAACGGCAGAAAGGCGCACCAGGAAACCATGCTTGCACTCGAGTTCGTCTCTTTGCTCTTGTCAAAGCACACACCACGCCAAGCGGAGACCTCTATTTCACCTTTTCTCAAGCAACTTGCGCCTCTCGGTTCTCTCGATTCAGATGTTGTTAACACGGCACCAAAGTCAGAGGCGATACTGAAGGACATCTCGGCAGTTTCCAGGGGGTGGCGTATGCAAAGCTTCAATGCTGTCTCGAACAAGCTACTCAATGCCGCTACGCGACTGAATCGGGAAATTGATTCAGAGACCAAGTATTGGAACGAAGTGCTTGCTGTGAAGGACAAGGGATGGAAAGTCTGCCGACATCCACGAGTAAGGCAAGCACTGGCTGTTCAGTACGGCTTCATTGAAGGTATGGCGAGCCGTTTTTCTCTTTGCTGCTGATAGAAGACCGCATTATGCTGACCAATGACGGGTTAGCTACTCCCGCTTTTCGCGATCGAGGGCTTGCTTCCCTGCGGCGGGCCAATGATGGTAGCCTTGTGCTGGATCAGGGTCTTATGCCCATGGGCGCCCGCTACGTGCGCGTCCAAATCAAGCACGGAGAGCAAGTGTATGCAAGCTCGAAACCGGGAGGGTCAACAGCCAAGGAATCAGACCCAATCGAGGCTCGAATCCTCCAAGCGAGAGACTCGCTGTTTGAAGAAGAGCTCTTCTATGAAATGGTCCGAGAAGCAAGGGCGCTAGCATCTTGTGGTGTGACGAGTCGCCAAAACCTTATTCGTATCCCAGTTGCCGACGACACAGAGATCACGCTGGATCTTGTGGATGTTGACAGCACTGCCTCTCAGTCCCAGGACGTATCCTCCCCAGTAGGTATCTCGATTGCCGACGGGCTTGCCCATGCTGTGCGGATCTTGCTTTGTTTTGCGCACCGACAAAACCTGCGTCGCCGAACACAGATCCCACGTCCGGTGACCACCTCAAGACCTCCGATTCCCGAATACCATCTCCTCCGGCCAGTGCTGGCGTATCTCCAACATATGGCGAATTTCCGGTCCCTGGAGTCCTTTTTCTCTGAAATTTACTCCGTGTTGCGTTCCGCGGGTTTGAATCCTCCCCAGTGGAGATCACAGACGTGTCCCGGTTGGTTATTGCCGTCGCCAAGTATCAGATCCGCCGACAATCTCGAAACACTCGTCGAGAGATTCCTGCGACCGATCGAATCAGTCCTCACGGGAGACCTTCTCACCTCCCAGGGCAGTTTCACCATCACCATCCGAACCAATCTTTCTGCCGCGCCTCTTGGGACAACTTACGACGTCGCCTTCCAGCTGCCAGTGGCCTCCGAGCTTCAATCTCCTGGGCGTCTCGGCTTGAGAGAGGAAGCCGAGGCTGCTATCACCCATCTTCTCCTTCTCGACGTCGTCTCCGCCATCGCCGCGAGCCCGCTACCTGTTACATCAGAGGGGTCGAAGCAGCGCACTTGGACAGCGGTATACCCCCACCTTGGCGAGCTCCTGCTCCCTCACACCAACCCCGAAAAGCACAAGAAGATGAAGGTCACTCTCACCCGTCACGAGATGGCGCTCGCTACGTACCTTGTCCGTAGCATTGATGGGGTTGGGCGTGGGGTACAGGAGCTGCGGATGCAACATGCCGGAGCTCACGTCTGCAAATTCCCTCCTTCTGCAGAGTCGAACGTCCATCAGAAAGGCCGATCCCTGATGGATTTCATAGTCGAGGAGGCAAGGCACGAGACGCGTCTATGATTCGGAGAGGATGCAGGCGATAGGTCTGGTTTCTAGCCCCCTAGGGCCCGATGTATTTTGTTATTTTTGATGTTTTAATTAAGATACCCAATTTCGCGCTTGTCTGCTTCGAGGTACTCAGGTAGCATTTTTGTAACCATATAGCCATCTCACTCTTCTCGTATCTTGTTTGACGGGCCTGGGTTATGGACCACCCTCCCAATATCTCGGCAGATTGTTCATGGCAAGCTCGTTGTCAAGGGAAGATCATGGAAACATGTCCCAGCTTGACCTCAACACAACGAATAGTAAATTGGTCCAGGTCCCATATGACCAAAATGCTTCGGTTCGGGACCTCAAGGACTAATAATCCAAGACTAGGTAGGTATTGCAGAAAAACAAAAGCCACGCGCAAAAATACAAAGAACCCTGCTATGTAGTGCGGGATGCAAAAATCATGGACTCACGGGGAATTGAACCCCGGACCACTCCCAATCTTCGATAATTCCAGATGAAATCAGCTGCGAAGGGAGTATCATACCCCTAGACCATAAGCCCCTGATGAAAATATATGCTCTTTTTTGGTTTCATGAATCAATTGTTCTGGAACAAAATAGGAAACCATCTTTACCTGTAATCCACGGTTCACCGAGCTTCGGAGGCTGGCGTTGGCGGTGTATGGGGCCCACAGGGTCAATTTGTTATCTGAAGACTTTCGACTTGCGGGCGCATGGACAAGCCCGTGCTGGCTAGGCGCAAATTCTCAATTACTCTTGAGTTATGTCTATGTCTAAATGATTAAGTGCAACTACTCAAAGTGAAAAGGGTAGTGTTTTTCTTCTTTTTTTTTTCCATGGGCGTCTCCAGCTTCCAGGTGTGGAATATGAAAATGTTGTCGGGCTGCTGGGGTTTTTTGTCCAGTATCGGGGCTGTTATATATTTCCGATTTCAGTACATTAGTTTGTTCGACGTTTCCACGGGCAATCGCGCGGGAGGCATGCTCTAACATGCCCGACCAGCAAAACAAGTCGTGAAACCCGACAGATCTATTCAAGAGACAAGATAGGACATTACAGCCCCCCCTAGAAAGCATGGAAAAATCATTCAAAAACATTCATTCATTATCATCAAAGGAGGAAATCCGAGGGTTGCATGTCCTCGATCATTCCCACCCTTTTTTGGGGTGTTCATTGCGGACAACAGCAAGACCCCGTGTTCAATAGAACCAACGGAAATCATCACTCGCTGGGCCCTCATTCAAATACTCCGATGGAATATCCTTCGCTTTAATACAGACACCTTGCCTGCGATCTCTCTTTTTATTATCAAACATCATCCAGAGACCCAGGGCGACCGTGAGCAGAATACCGGCACCCCCAAACGCCGCAGTCGTGATCAAGGCGGGAGCGTATTTGGGGGCATCTTGGTTGCGGAAGATGTTGGAAGCAACGACTCCCATAAGGTTGGCGACGGGAACGGCGATACTGGTGAGTACGACGCGTCTGCCCTCGTTTGCGACGTTGTTGTTGTACCATGAATCAAGGAGAACTGATGGCGCTGAGGTACCCCTGGGTGAAGAAGAAAAAAGTGTCCTTATCAGCACAGGGTTCGATGATGGTAAAAGACAACGTGAATAATTAGAGAGAGGAGTTACTCACCAGGTCATCATAAAGGTTGCAAAGTATGCTACGTTCAAGTCGCTCTCCACGTCGATGGCGGCGTAGATGATGAAGCCCGTGAAGGTGAACAAAAATCCCAAAGCGATGAATGGGAACCGCCACCGGGTCCAGTCGCTGCAGAAGGCGAGGATGAGGAGCATCGCTGCGCCGGAGATATTAGGAGCAACGGTGTACAGGTTTGTCTTGACGGTGTCGTAACCCAGACGCTTGATGATGACGGGGAGGAATAATTGAACCCCCTGCAACGGTACGCCGAGACAGACTTGAATCGCCAGAATGGCCCAGCTCGTCCAGTGTTTGAAAATGCGGAAAGCATCTCGAATATTGAGCTTCTCATCCACCACGGAAGAACTGTCGATTTGTAGGCGAAGATAGGCGAGTTCCTTTTCTTCGGGAGTGAGAAAGCTGGCCTGGGCAGCCGATCTGGGCAGATACCAAAGAGCAAAGAGGGCGAACAGGACCGTTCCACAGCCCTCGATGAGGAAAAGATAGCGCCACGAGGCCAATGGACCGGTATGGATGCGGAAGACCCCAAAAGCCAGAAGACCCGAGAAGGCGGAGGCGATGCTTTGGGCGGCGTAGAAGATGGCTAGTCGGCGAGCCAGCTCGCCTCGGCGGTAAAAGCTGTTCAGATTTACGTGAGATCTTTGTCCAAGGAATCGAAGTGATACGAGAAATGGGGTCGACTCACGTTGTCTGGTAGTAGATGACGAGAGGGAAAAACGCGCTCTCGGACATTCCCAGGAACCAGCGGATTGCGAACAGTCCACTGAAGTTGTATGCCGCGACTACCAGGATCGTACACGTCCCGAAGGTGAGCATCATGCATGGCAGCACAATGTTGGGTCCAAACTTTTTGCCGAGTAGGCCGAGGAACGGGGCCGTCAAGACGTAAGGGACGAAGAAGATACTGAGGATCATGTTGTATTGGTTCCCTTCAAGATGGAGAGTCTCTAATGGAGAAAAAGGATGGGATCAGTCGCCGTGGTTCGACCACCCAGTTGATACTGCGTCGAGAAAGGTGTGTCGCTTACTGTCCAACCCCGCTGTCTTTGCATTTCCCAAATTCGACTTGTCCAGACTGTTGAAAAGATACATGATTGCTAGCACGGGCAACAGACGAAGATCAAATTTCCAGACGAGAGCCCGCTCTGCCCGGGGATCGATCTCGACGCTCTCAATGGTCGCGATTGCATGGGGTTTAGGAGGTGGCGCCTCCATCTTGGAATCCGCCATGACCGGAAAAGTTGGATAAGTGCGACGAGTGACTGTGTAGAGTCGGATAGGTTGATACTACAAATTGCGACCTGGCAGAGAAATCTCGTCTGATATATTGTTGATGGTCTCTCGACTCTTCGGCACTCTTATCAGTGACGGTCATGAGGGAACCATCACAAATTGGCTAATCAAGTCTCACATTCACATTCTCGTGATAAGCTCGACAATTCCAGTGATGGTTTTAGCAAACGCACCAGTATAATCGCATGTCCAAAGTTAAGATAAGCCGGCACCAATCGGGTGGTGGTTTGAAGGGTTCGATTCCGGGGTTCGATGGATCCTCTCAATTCGTTTCAGCGAACCGCCCGGAAAGCGTGTCTGCGACGGTGGAGCCCCGCGGTTCATCTCCGGCACCGGAATGGGAAGGTTCAACAGTCTCGAGTATCGAGACGGGCGAGCGTGACGAATCTGTTCGATAAGAGATCTAGAATCTATCAGAGGCTGGCGGTGTTGCAGAAGCAGCATGGGCGACAGAAAGGGACGTTCCATCAATGTGTTCTCGACGACAGGTTGAGCATCTCACTGAGATGGATCGGCACAGCGGCAGCGCAGTGTCTCCCAGTGGCCATCTTTTGTTCTCTGCTGGTCGAAGCCGCAAAAGTGGTCTCTCATCTTGGGGCGCTTCCCGGATGGTTCACACACAAAATGAAGATAACCAAGGGAGCCCGATATCGGATCGATGGCCAACCCCACGCCGGATCTCAGGCGCACTACGCTACTCCAGCAGGATGTATGAAGAAGACCAAGAAGATCATGCCTTTTGTTTCTGAGAGGAAAAAAAAAGAAAGGATATAAAAGATGCTGATTTGTTCTCGACGACGTATGCGATAAGAAAGTATACAAGTAGACATTCCAGGCACATGATACCGAGCTATCCAGGTGACATATGAAAGTGCCGTATGATCAAATCAAGCTGGGGCTTGATCAAGTGGTGCTCAGCTGTGGTGGTCGTGGGTCCCGTCAGCATCTCATACCGGACCGTCGTCCCTCTTTTCTTTTCTTTTCCAGGAGGAAGAACGCTTACCCATCGCACTTGTGGCTGCCTTCGGTTGCTGGGTCCTTGCACCCGCTGCTGCAAAGCTTGGGGTGACCCACCATTCCGGGGTTCATGCAGTGAAACAGAACATTCTTCACGTCCTCGTTTTCATAATCGGTGCCCTTCAGAACCTCGACGAGATCCGCCTCGGTGAAGCCTGAGTGATGCGTGAGCAATGGTTCCAGGTATGGCCTTTGCGGTCGCAAGTGACAAGGTGCATTTCTTACCTTTAGAGCCAATCAAGACATCGGAGCAGTAGTCGAAGCTGGGTGTGCACGTCTTGTCGGCCAACCCGGTGGAAGCCAGGGTAAACAGGGTCAATAGAACGGAGGACGCTTTCATTGTGAGGGTTGGGTGGGAAGACAATGGACGACGGGTTCCTTGAGGCGGCTGGTCGTCGAATGACTGCGAGGCACTGGCCTGGCATTTATACATCCAGTCAGGTCACACATGGTCGGGGGTGGAATGTGTCTTGTGTGCGCTATCGAGGGGCATTGCAAAATGCCGTTTCCTACGTTCTTGTTCAATAGTTCCGAAAGCTTGCTTCCACATGATGGCTCGTGCTGTGGAATGTGGCATGCCCACCCTCGCCAGCAAGGTCTCTCGAGGACGATGACGATGTCCGCGGTCAACATCACAGAAGGTGGAATCGTGCGATATAGACTGGTCTCGATTTCTCCGGGAAACTTGGACGTGGATTCCAACACAGGATCTTGTTGTCTGCCTAGGGATGCACACCGATGAGTGCATTTCATCAAGCCCTGGCCGTCATCTCGTTGTCAGATCAGTCTGACCCTTTGATCCTCATGGGCAGAGTCTCAAGAACCATATCACTACCTGACTGGTCCATTTGAACTCAGTTTCGAGGGTGCCTGGCCCTCATGGAAAAGAAAAAAAAAATGAAATGGATGGCTTCATGCCTACCTCCACTAGTCTAGCAAGGAAAAATGACTCCATATATCTGGAGACTTGGGTTCACATCTACCCGACAAAGTCTTCCCAGACTCTCACACCTTCATCTATTTTCGCTAAGATGCGTATATATCTAACACGTCTACGAGGTAATACCTTGCTCTATCGCGTTCCGCCTCACTTCCTTAATTGGGTAACTCGACCCGTCACGGGCATCGCCCTCGTGGTAGCTGACAATGAGTGAGCCCCGCACAACTCCATTCTGGAGTACTGCAGCACTGCTTCGTGATTCAACCTACCATCGCCAGCGGCGGATTCACATTTCAAAGAGTTTGCAGTCGTTTATCTTCTCAATCGGGCCTGCAACCGCTGATATCCCCAGCTTGGCGGCTGCCATACTCACAATGCCGCCCGTCACGACACCCGACAATCCAGAGGAGTTTGGTATGACAACCCTGATCGTTTGCGACCCGGCTTCCTGTCAAGAGAGAACCCCCAAACGTGGAGACATGATGACGCAGCGTTCACCTGGAATGTAATTGACCAACACTACTGACCCTTTTCGACCAGCAAGGCTCCGGACCACAGATCCAGGCCTTCCTCGCCCCAATCCAACCCCGGCGTACTGGCAACACATCCCGCACCCCCTGGCAAATGCCCGATCGGAGAGACTGCCCTCTCAGAGAGACTATGCCATCATTGGCTCCGGGATCACTGGTCTCTCCGTGGCGAGGACGTTGCTCGAGTCTCATCCCAGTGTGACCGTCTCGGTTCTCGAGGCTCGATCGCTTTGCTCTGGAGCAACGGGGCGCAATGGTGGCCAAATGGCTATTAATGCGGGAGAGGAGTACTCCCATCTTGCCGAGGCGTTTGGACCCAAGATGGCAGGTGAGATTGTGATGTTCACGCTGAGGAATTTGCGGGGAATGCAAGTTCTAGCAGAGGAATATGACGCGGTTGAGACGAGTGAAGTACAGCAATTGACCAAATTGCGCATCTTTATGACAAACGACAAGCTTGAGGCTTTCAAGCAAAGTATCGCTCGTTTCGAGGCAGATCATCCTGCCTTGAAGGGAATGTATACTCTGATTGACGCCAGCACTCTTCGGAAGGTAAACCGAACACTTCATTATGGCATCGTGCAGAGTCCCGGATGAGCCTTGAACTAATGATCGTCCTGGCTCGTGTCTCACAGGAGCATGGTATCCACGAAGCATCTGGTGGTGCTTTGCTGCCAGCCGGAACTGTCTGGCCCTATCGCTTGGTGACCAAAGTGTTTGAAACGCTGCTCAAAAGATTTCCAGATCGACTGACTGTGGAAACCAACACTCCAGTCACTGCGATCGAGATGCATGATTCTTCAGCCGCCGCCAACTCGGCCCACGCATACTCGGTGCAGACTCCTCGTGGATCAATGACGGTCGGCACGGTGGTATACTGTACAAATGGATACAGTGGTCATCTGCTCCCAGCTCTGAGAGGCCTCATTTACCCGTTCAAAGGTACAATGACGGTGCAAGATCCAGGCACGTCGATGCCGAATCGAGGAGCCGCGCTGTCGTGGGGATTTCACTACCCACCCACATACGACCCCGCCACTAAACGACAGATGTATGGGCTGTACTATCTTGGTCAGAGTGCGACGACAGGCTACTTCTACTTTGGAGGCGAGAACAAACGCATTGATGATGCCGTTTCGGCGGATGATAGTTTCGTTGCGACTTCATCGGTTGACCATCTGCAGTCGGTACTACCGCGGTTCTTCGGGAAGGAGGAAGTCCATTCTTCTTGGAATTTGGTCGGCTCCTGGAGTGGAATCATGGGTTTCACTACGGATGGATTGCCGCTGGTTGGGCGGCTATCGTCCGCATTGACTGGGCGGAGGGGCGAGGGAGAATGGATCGCCGCGGGGTTCAATGGCTACGGAATGGCAAACTGTCTGCTATGCGGAGAAGCTCTGGGACGCATGATGTTGGGACACCCAACGCCGGAATGGTTGCCTGGCGCGTACCAAGTCAGCGAGGAAAGATTGGCGAAGAGCGCGAGTCTGTCGGAGACAAAGAAGACAGATTCCAGGCTTTGAATCGAGGTATGAAGCATGCCTCAATCGTGAGTTGTTAATCGGATGGAGCACAGTATACCTCCGAGCGCCTGCGAAAAAAAAAAGAAAGCAACCTGCATTGTGCTACAGATAATTACATTAAGATGAATCATTGCATCTATGATTTCGGTGAGTAGGTATAGGAGTGGGCAGGAGCAGACGACTGATACGAGTGTGTTTCTCGTGTGCTTCGTCACAATCATCATTGTCCCCTTTGAGGGATCCGACATCAATTTTTCATAGCGCCAGCCGAGCCTCAGACCCTGTCGCCAGGTAAGGTTCGACCCTCTTGCATTGGGATGTTTTCCACGTCGTGCCCGGGCTCGACTGAGCTGATGCCGTTCGAATGCACAGCCGGACGACGGTCATCTGGACGAGACCAGCTGTCTGCACCCACGGAGCTTGGGAAACCCATGCCTCTAAAAAAGGCACGCCGAGCACTGCGCGGGCCCCATGTCCATCCAGCACCACGTTGAAGAGGCAAATGATACATTCGAATGCCGATCCACGCAAAGAAAATGCCAATGAGGGCACCGGCGATGATATCCCAGCCGTGGTGTCGATAGTCAAACCATCGAGAAGACGCAATGAAAAAAGCCACGCAAGTGGGCACGAAGACGAGAATCATCGACAGTACGGGCGGCGCGGCACCACGATTACGGACCGAGGATCGATCATCGCTGTAGTCGTCACCTTCGACGGGGAACTGGGGAAGATACGGGAAAACGACCGAGCCCTTTGCCGCGAGCCAGAGGGTCAGGTAGCCCAGTCCAGCAAAGGAGACTTATGATAAGAAACTCTAGTTAGCGGTGCATGTTTCATATGGTCTGCCTGTAGGACGGTCTTTAGGGAAGGGGAGTTCAAGGAAGTCTTACAGGACGCATGACCACTGGGAAAGCTGGAGAATCCATCGATACGTAATGTACGATCCTGATTGCGGCAGATCCTCCAGTCTACCATACTTGGAGCGCCTGAGATTTGTCCACCCAATCCGCTCACAATATACTGCGCGATGTTGGACGTGTCCGGATTGCAGCGGCCGAGGAGATCGGGTCGTGGCCTGCCCAGCAGAGTCTTCAACCCCTGCGTGGCCGTCCAGGTACTGGCCAGTGCCAGTCCCAATCCCAACCAGCCGGCATTCCACTCCCAGAACTTGCGAAGAAGCAGTTGCGACATTGCCGGCTTTGGCCCTCCGACCGCAGCAGTGCCGGGAACGAAGATCGCCCCCACGAAGACAATGACGGCGGGCGCCAGGACGGAGGCTAATATCAAGGCAGCGGTTGAGACAGTTTCGTTCTCTTTGTAGGGGTAGGAAATGCTCGGGTCTGAGAGGTAGAATGCATGCTGGTTCGGGTCTTGCTTGTAGAACCCATAGCCGATCAGGGCGACACCACTATCCATGGAGAATGATTAGATGAGAAAAGAGCTCTTGATTTTGTCGCGATAGGAGAGGAGAGGATCATACATGATAAACACCCAGTCGATGAAGTAGGACAGGATGAGCATTTTCGAGATGTGCGCCATCACGCTCTTTGGGGATATCGGTCCCATCTCTCCGTCGTTGATCGATTTTGCCCTATGCGGTTGGGCCAGTGTCGCCAGAGCAAGCTATTTGTCCTTCAGCGTGTACGCGCCCACACTCGAGTCTTCTCTATCTGGCCTTTGCTGTCGATGATTATGACTGGGGCCTGGCGACGATGGGTGCAGTCTGATGGAGAGACCGACGGATACGACGTAGATACGATGCGGATGCGAGTTCCGCGATCACTCCGCACGAACTGGAGGAAAGTCCCTTTCCCCTAACCCTGTTTGTAATACGCGTGGCGGGCTTGCGAGCGTGCCTAGGCGATCAATTGTAGCTGAATCGAGCGGACGGCGACCTACTGATTTCGAGGACGAGCTGGGGGAGAAGGACACTTGACAAGGCACAGGTCGGATGGATGGATGCAACCGCAAGGACTGCCATGACGTGAGCAAGGGAACGACCGGCGATTTAAGAGATCAGTCGCAAGCCTCCGAAGGGCCAAGGGAGGCGTTCACCAGAAACGCTTCATCGAGAGTTTAATGGAAAGATGCGGCCGAGCATTTAAGTTTCTTTAAGCCACCCTTCTCAATTCATACAGGATCTTCTGTCAACGAGCCAACAATTTCAACCGTTTAGTACGTATGGAAACTTCCACCCTAAAGGAGCAGGTGTTCCTCCGGGGCCGTCGCTCCCTCGCGGACGTGGCTGGCAGTTCCTTTGAATCGATCCGTTGGTAATGTGGCTCGGCTTCAATTACTTCATTGGATGAAGCTGAGCACCCAATCCCGATGTCCGGAAGGGCCCGTGACCTCCCGACCCTGTCCCCTGCTCGGACTTAGGAGGCACTACAGGGCGTATCCCCGAATCTACAGCTCCCTGAGACACGTGACCTTGCTTGGTCTTGTCAGCATTGACCATCAATTGTCGTTCATGGCCTCAAGACGCGACCAATGGTAGCTGCACTCACACACGATTTGACCTGTCTTGAGCCAAGGGGGTTGAGCTTATCTGGTGCGCCACGTCTGACTGTTTCAATGAGACTGGAGCTCGGAGCCTAGTTTATCTCGTCCTAGGATAGTTGTTAGAGGTAGGCCTCTTTATAGGTCCCTTCTAGTAGGAGATATACATCCATCATTGATGGATCCGCCTGTCAGCCCCCCAGGCAACACATTTACGCCTACCTGGTGGAAGACCTCGGTTCCAGGGAACTAAGATTCAGCCGCGAGGAGAAGCACTGGCTTTCAATCAGCCGCAATTGGGACTCACCCATAGGCCCTTTCTATGTATCTCGATGATTGGTGTTCAAGCCGCCATCCATCCATCCATCCATTGGATCATTAGCTAACCTTGTGGTCTTCGGTCAAACTGATCAGGGCAATGAATCTTCTTTAGTATGTCAAATATTTGAGGTTACTTCAACAAGTTGGGCTTGTGGTTTAGTGGTATAATACTCCCTTAGCATGGGAGTGGTCCGGGGTTCGATTCCCCGCGAGTCCACTTTTTGATGTTTTTGCACGCCACAGGAGTGCCTCCTTTTTGTCGTCCTTTGATACTGAATCTCGATGCGATCGGTGGTCCGTATCGACGGGTAAGCCGCCGGTGGACCACGAATCATCGATGCTATCCCGACCGGGTTTGTCGTGTCACGTCAGCTGGTCCTCGAGTCTCAATCGCTCGGAGATGCATGACACCTCGAGTCACGTGAATGGATACCCCGCTCCAATCCCCAAAAGGCCTAGTGCGACTGAGCGGTGACATCAGTGAGCCCCTCCTTCCAGAACGGTAGGTCGGTTTTCCACCCTAAGAAAAAAACCCCCCCATAACGAAAAAAGAATAGCGCGGATGACACTGAAGAACAACAGCCGCTTGAAACTGGATGCACAACAAACGTCAGAACAACTATCCATCGCTGGCTCACTTCCCACGAATCCAACCGGCTGGACTCCGTCACTAGGCTCCACTTCGCTACATCTCCCTCCCTCCGAAACTTTGCATCGCCATAGAACCACCCCATCCTTTGCTCAAAGCAAGTCCATCAAAGTACTTAAACGGGTCTGTGACGAAATCCGTCTGGGTATCCTCCCCACTTCTGCTTTGTCTCACCGGAATTGGGTTCAACCCCCCTCCCTCTGCCAGTCGTCCACTGCTCGTCATTAGCTTTCTCCCGTGCGGTGATTTATCTCGAGAGCGAGCTCAGTTCTAACAACCTCACATTCTTCGCTCTCTCCAAGCTCTCCCTCTCAATTCGCGAAGACAACATAGACTCAACCTTGTCTTGGGAAGAGGTCCCTCTCACCCCCCAGTCTCAATTGCAAGATGGACCCCGCTACAAAACCTGTCGTCCCGCCCAAGAAGCGCCGCATTGGCGTTCTCACTTCGGGTGGTGATGCCCCCGGTATGAACGGTGCCGTGCGGGCCGTCGTTCGTATGGCTCTGCACTCCGACTGCGAGGCCTACGCCGTCTACGAAGGCTATGAAGGTTTGGTCAATGGCGGCAACATGATCCGCCAGATGCACTGGGAGGACGTCCGTGGCTGGCTGTCGCGCGGTGGTACCCTCATCGGCTCTGCCCGTAGTATGGCTTTCCGCGAGCGCGCTGGTCGTCTCCGTGCGGCCAAGAACATGGTTCTGCGCGGCATTGACGCCCTCGTGGTTTGTGGTGGTGATGGCAGTTTGACCGGTGCTGATGTCTTCCGTGCCGAATGGCCGGGCCTTCTGAAGGAATTGGTCTCTGCTGGTGAATTGACCGAAGAGCAAATCAAACCCTACAATGTTCTGAACATCGTCGGACTCGTGGGTTCGATCGATAATGATATGTCCGGAACTGATGCCACCATTGGCTGCTACTCGTCCTTGACTCGCATCTGTGATGCGGTCGACGATGTCTTCGACACTGCCTTTTCGCACCAGCGCGGCTTCGTCATTGAGGTGATGGGCCGTCACTGCGGATGGCTGGCTCTCATGTCTGCTATTAGTACTGGTGCGGATTGGCTGTTCATTCCCGAGATCCCCCCTCGTGATGGCTGGGAGGACGATATGTGCGCGAGCATCACCAAGGTATGACCCTCCCCGAACGTTTTCTCGAGGAAGTATGGCGACCTTCATGCTGACTCAATTTGTTTCCCTCCCGCGTGCAGAACCGTACCGAGCGCGGCAAGCGCCGTACTATCGTCATTGTTGCCGAGGGTGCACAGGATCGCCAGCTTAATAAGATTTCCAGTTCGACCATCAAGGACATTCTCACACAACGACTGGGTCTGGATACCCGTACGACCGTCCTCGGACACACTCAGCGTGGTGGTGCTGCTTGCGCCTACGACCGCTGGCTCTCTACTCTGCAGGGCGTGGAGGCTGTTCGCGCCGTTCTAGACATGACACCAACCTCCCCGTCCCCCGTGATCACTATTCGTGAGAACAAGATTATGCGCACTCCTTTGATGGAGGCTGTTCAGGCCACCAAGGACGTCGCTGCTAAGATCCACGCTAAGGACTTCGAGGCTGCCATGACCCTCCGTGATCCAGAGTTCAAGGAATACTACCGCGCCTACCTCAACACAGCTACCCCGGATCATCCCAAGATGATGGTGGCCCAGGAGAAGGTAAGACGAGACATACCTGCTGAAATAAGCATTGAGCATCCACAAAACGGGATGCTGGCTGGACTCGTGTGGCTAATCTCTTGACGTTTCATCTTGCAGAAAATGCGCATTGCTATCATCCACGTGGGTGCCCCCGCTGGAGGTATGAACCAGGCCACCCGAGCTGCCGTAGCCTACTGTCTTACTCGTGGACACACTGCCCTTGCCATTCACAACGGTTTCCCTGGTCTGATCCGCCATCATGCCGACAAGCCCATTAGCTCGGTCCGCGAGGTTCAATGGCTCGAGTCTGACAGCTGGGTGAACGAAGGTGGTTCCGACATTGGTACTAATCGTGGTCTGCCTTCCGAGGATATGGAAGGCACTGCCAAGTGCTTCGAGCTCTACAAGTTTGATGCTCTTTTCGTGGTTGGTGGGTTCGAGGCCTTCACGGCTGTGAGCCAGCTGCGCAAGGCTCGCACGCAGTACGATGCGTTCAAGATCCCCATGGTTGTGTTGCCTGCTACCATTTCGAACAATGTGCCGGGCACTGAATACTCGCTGGGCAGCGACACTTGTCTGAATACACTGATTGAGTTCTGCGACGCCATTCGCCAGTCCGCTTCCTCATCGCGTCGCCGTGTCTTCGTCATTGAAACCCAGGGTGGCCAGTCCGGCTACATTGCGACCACAGCTGGCCTTGCCGTAGGCGCTGTCGCCGTTTACATCCCCGAGGAGGGCATTGATATTAAGATGCTCTCTCGGGATATCGATTTCTTGCGTGACAACTTCATTCGTGACAAGGGTGCTAACCGAGCTGGCAAGATTATCCTTCGCAACGAGTGTGCCTCAAAGACCTATAGCACCCAGGTGATCGCTGATATGATCAAGGAGGAAGCTCACGGGCGCTTCGAGTCTCGCTCAGCTGTTCCTGGTCACTTCCAACAAGGTGGCAAGCCATCCCCCATGGACCGTGTCCGCGCCCTTCGAATGGCTATCAAGTGTATGCAGCACCTTGAGAGCTATGCTGGTCAGAGTCGAGAGCAAATCGCCGCAGATGACCTATCTGCTGCCGTCATTGGTGTCAAGGGCTCCCAGGTCCTGTTCTCACCCATGGGGGGCGAGACGGGATTGGAGGCCACCGAGACCGACTGGGTGCGCCGTCGCCCCAAGTCTGAGTTCTGGCTCGAGCTTCAAGATGTCGTCAACGTTCTTTCTGGCCGTTCCGGTAACCGTGCCGTCGACACTTCGGTCATCTACGATAGTATGTAATCCCGGTCCTCCGGACCATCTCCCCCTCTCTCGTTGTCCGTCTCGTGGAATATTTGCTGCCCTCTTGCGCAACCCATTGGACTTTCTGCGCCCTTGGTTCTCTTTCCCTCTTTGGCACGGTGCATGCGACTCGCGGGGCCAATTTTGTGGAGACCCCCATCCCCAGCCTTTTCATCTTCATTACCGGATATTAATACTTGCCGCTTTTCTTTCCTACCAGATCCCGCCACGGTCCACGTTATCCCCGCTGTCCCTAGCTCTGCCTGAAGGGCCTCCCCAATCAACGGTGATATGATCCTTCTGACCGGACACATCAAAACATTGTTTTCCAGATCGGTTCCGTCACGATGCCGAGAAACTCCGGTGCTCGCTATGAAGCCCTCCTCGCATCCACCTGTGAGGATTGGATCGCCACTCCGCCGTCACTCGCATGCCATCGAAGCAACGTCATTGCCATGGAACCTCATTAATGCTTGTATGATGATATGCCCCCCTCTTCACGCGAATTCGACACTTGGGGTTTGACCATCTCGCTCGCGAGCTTCAGATTTGAGGCGCTTGATCTTTTGCCGTGAAAATTTGGTCTACTCCAACGTGCCATCCTTGAACTCTTTTTATGAATTTTTCTTTTCCTCCGGGGGCTTTTAGGTTTCAATGTACAGAGGGCTCTTGAATTTAAGTCATCTTGATGGGTCTACAAGATACCAATAGACTCGGTTCACACACAAAGATTCGAATTCGGAAGCTAGGGATGTTGACGAATGCACCCAATCTAATGGGTGATGAAGGATGTATTGTTATTTGGTCGTAAAACATGAGAGTCCTCGCTGAGTCGGTCGAGGCATGATGGGTCGCCTCGGAGTTGGAGAAGGATAGGACTCATAGTATCAAATGACCTCCGCTGTGAAAATGGCTCGGCGACAGCCCAGTGGGTCTGGTACACATGCCCTTTCCATCATGTGGAGGGATTCACGGCGCCCTCCAATTCATCCAAGAGGTCGACGGTCTCGGCTGGACTGGCAATCCAAGCCGTTGTAGAAGCCAGCCGAGCCTGGAAAGGGACCCTGTCAGCAAGTATTCCTTTCGTGGCAAGACTTTGCCCCTCTGCCAGTGGCTTTGATTTCTCTTTCTCTTTGTTCTGTTCAACCCCATGCACTTACCTTGAAATCATTGGCACCTGCCGACAAGAATTGATCGCCAATATGAAGGGTCTTGGAGGGATCAATGCCACCAAAGTATCGTTGACAAGCCCGGACACCCCACGACTTATCGCCAATGTCGACGAAGACGTCGTTGCCACCTGCAAAGAAGGAAGGTCTCGTATTAGCCGTGAAATTTAGTTCAACATTTTCTGCGGGTCCTAGTCTCGGCCAGAGCTCCGCAGGCAGAGGAGGAGGGGACAAGATATATTGTTTTTACCGTTGAATGCACAGAATGGAAGTCGAGCACCGACCGCCGACCTCTCGACTGTATTTTGCACCACCAGGACGGTTTCCTCCAATTGTTCACGGTTAATGCGAACTCCATTCACGGGGTAGACTCCGACGGCTCGGTCCTTGCGCAAAACCGCGGCGGGCAGACTCAGATTCGCGGCACAGGCTCGCAGTGCTGATTCGGCCAGATCAAGGAGCTCTTTGATATCTTTCTCGTTCCATGTGCGCATCTCATCGAGTAGCCATTCCTCTCGCGGGACATAAGTCAGGCGAACCTCGGAATCGGGATCGAAACGGAAGAGGAAATTACTCTCCCCGCCCATGACGATAATTCCCTGCTTCTGGGCCGGGGTCAAGGTGGTTGACTGGTGGATGGCGTCGAGCAGACCGTGCAAACGGCCATAATACTTGGGAGCCTCTTCATACCCGGCCGCCGTGACGATGCCGACTTTCCGCCCCTGCTGGAGAAGACGCAGTATGCGCGGGATGACTGGGTTCTCGGGCGTGAGGCAAGCACCGTCGTCATACAGGGTGACATCTCCGTCAAAAGTGACCAGTTGCACCTCGCTGGCACGGACGAGACCCTGTAATTGGGCGGAGTTGAGGATGAGTCGGATGTCGTTGAAAGAAGGGGCGACGAAGCGGCGTCGGCTGATGAATCGTCGCTGATCTTGATACTTGAAGGCCTCTTCCAGATGCAGACGCGTGAAGAAAGTTCCCACTGTAGGTACCAGTAGCTTGAGCTTGGACTTGCCCGGTGCGTCACGGTCATGGTGATCGACTGCGGCGAGGGGTCGACGAGGATGTCGATCTGGTCAGCGCACTGTGCGTTCTTCTTTGGGTCTATCACCGAATGGAAGGGGATCTCTTTCGCAATCACGAGCTTTTCGAACCAAAAGGAAAGGGGAAAAAGCTTTGGTTGATCATCACTCGGACGGAAGAGGTCCGGTGGAAACGGGGTTGCCTGAAAATACGGCTGTGCCAGGACCGACTTACTGTGATCCAGGATCAAGTTCTCAACATCGCGCATGATCTCCGCATAGCGCTGGTGCGTATCTGCGGCGACCGAATTGAGCCGCTCGCTGGATTCTTGCGTGAGAGCGATGGGATGCGAATGCAACACAAACGGTACGGCCAGGAGTCCCTATCGCCCGAGATGAGAAGGCCGCATTACCCCCAGTGACGTGGGATGGGGTTGCTCTCAGGCCCATTTTTCGGTCTCGGCCGTGACATACCTTGATCCATTCAATCTAGTTTGGCGATATCAGCACGTGAGTCACTATAGCTTTTTTGAGTCTCGTTGACTTTGCGAGGGTGATGCTCACCAATTGATCTCGGCGATGAGTCTATCTCGTCAGCGTTGGGCATTAGCAGAGATAGGGAAATTGTTTGTCCTTGCGAGGAGCAGAGGAGTTACCTTGAGAGCATCTAGATAGGTTGGGCACGGATCAGTAGATGCCAGGCAGATACATTGACGATGGCAGGCTGGTGCCTCCGCATCGAATGAGACTCGGAGGGGGGAAGAAGCCTACACTCGACACGATAGCGGGTAGTCATTGTTTACGCGGGGAGGGGGTCGGGTCTTTTTTTCCTGCCTGTTGGGATGGCCTGTTGCCTAGAAAAACAAGGTTTGATTGAATGAGGTTTACTGTTCTCGCGAAGTCTTGGAAGAGGGTGACGAGGGGGGGGGTTAAAGGACGATCAGGAGGGACACGCTGGTGTCGTTTGGACAGGGGGATGAGTTGGCCTCGGCCGGCCGCACGTCCCTCCGATATCCGGCCGGTGCAGATGGCAATGCGTGAAGCAGACATGATACCACAAGGCGAGGGGAGGCAAGGTCGGCATACAACATGAAGAGCAGCAGCGATTAAGAAGGAAATAGGATTCAGTCGAGCAGGGGGAGATTTCACGACCGGACGAGACGATGGATCAACTATATCGGCAATGACAATCACCGGAGGACTGCTAGTGGGAACGACCAACTGGCCAATCTCCGGGATCCCGCCAGTTGACGAAAGGTCGGCCATGCAGCCTTTCCTTTCCTCCCCCCAATGGTCCCAGCACGGAACATAATCGATCGAGATGGTTTGAAGGACTTGACAGATATATGAAAAAGAGCGGTATCGTACAATATACTTCCGGCACCCGCAAGAGGTACCCTCGCAATCGTACCCGCTGGAGGTGAATCAGTGGATCTATATGGCTTTTGACAGTTTCGAATCCAGGAACCGCAGGAGAGTCCAGCATGCTTGAACGTTGAAAAACCATGGAGAAAAATAAATAAACCCACAGACCTTGAATGTCATGTGATATCGATAATTCCATCGTCTTGAAGATGATTGACGATTGTGGAATTTCTCTTACTTCCCATCCCGGACTGTGATTGGGTCTTGATGACCCCCTGACTAGCGTCGTGAATCGTCGTGACTCATGCTGCCTCACGCGCGAGTCAGAACGTCCCAAGTCGGTGCACTAACCTCGATCGGGACGAATCTCACGGTGGGAAATTCATGAATAAACTTGATTTTCTTTTTCCCCCCTTCTACAAGTCCATTCCGATGATCATTCCTCACATAGTATTTTCTTCCATGAGGGGCCCGTTCCCACCATGTGTTGCCAAGGGGCTCTTTTGGTCTGAACTGATTGGTCTCACAGATGGTGTTAGACTCGGACCAAAGTGCGCTTGGAGTAAAGCTTGACGAATTACTCACACCTGGTCATGACAGTACTATTCTCCGATCGATGGCACCCCCACTATCCTCTCGTGAATTCTACTCTGGTTGACTAGCGACTTAACTCTATCCTCCCTTTGGCATGACACCTCGACCCGCTCCCCGGCGGCTCGTGCGGATCAAGTCCCACTCTCGTCATTGGGGGGAGACAATTCCCTCGTTCAAACAACCTGCGCCTCTCTGCCTCTGGAGGGTGAGATGCGCATGGAGCATCCAGGCATCGGAACATTGTCTGGTAATGCTTATGATGACTCGAATAGGCAGCACTGCCACGCCATCAACTCCGATGCTCGTGCAGCCAAGCTCATCCTGGCCTGTAAGAAAAGAAAACCAAAGCGGAAAATAAAAATAAAAATAAACGATCGAAAATTTCTTATACAATTTCTTTCCTGAACGTGCAAGTATAAAGGAGGATGAATGGAAGCCGATCCCAACGCTTGAATTTTTATCGTCCTTCAACACATCAATCATCCATCTCTCGAGACATTGAGAGTTCGAGAACCCTTTCCAACCTTTCTAAGAAGAAGAAGTAGAGAAGTTCCAAAATCATCTCAGCCTTGGATCAGGATTCTCTCAGCCCTCTGCAATTCCTCATCGCTCGTCTCTCACGACATTCAATCCAATTGATCCTCTCTACCTGCCCTGTGTTTTTTCTGGATCTTTGTCAACAATGCTCAACGCGCAACGCTACACACTCCATTCCCCCTTCACCCCGATGAGTACACCCGTACAAGGTCATGGGGAAGACACCCACCATAATTCATACGATACCGCTCCACCTCCATACCAATCCGCCTCCGACTCCACATCCCCAACTTCGACCGATTACCCTTTCGACGACAAGGAGCTTCTCTTTGCTCCGCGCTCCCACGAGCCCGGTCTCGCCCCCTCCGTGAGCCTCTCTCGCGGCTTACAGGTCCCCACACGCACGGGAACCACCACCTCCGGGTTTCCATACCCGACAGACCTGGCCCGCTACGACATCTCGCAAGAACAGTGGCAGCAATTCACCGAGGTCATTTGCGACGAGGCCAAACTCTCCCGCCAACAATGGCAGACGGTGATTGGGAAAGGGCTGGGCACTCTGGCGCTGGGGGGACTGATGATCGGGGCCCTGAGTGCGATTCCTGCACTCTTCATCTCCCGACATGTGCGAAGACGTCAAGAGCAGCGCAATATCATTGCGGCCATGGCGGGCGCGCGGGGGGAGAGACTCTCCCGGCACATCTCCGAGTGGAATCGGACCTTTTTCCAGCCACGGGGGGTGATGATTCGTGTGGATCTGCCGGACGAGTATATCAATGACATGGATCAGATGAATGTATATGGGAAAGATGGGAAACTCATGCGCTCTGCAGAGGAGGCCCGGGAAAAGGCCGCACTCAAGGCCCGCATTGTGATCATTCCCGTGCAAATGCTGGGCTCGGATGCGAGTCAATCTTCAATGCCGTGAGCATACCAGCACGGTGGTTGGGGAGGCAGGGAACAAGGATGTCAATTTTTTTTTCAAAAGGCTGAAAGCAGCAGCCAATCGTTCTCATACTTAGCGGTCACATTTACATCAAGACTTTACAATCCTACCTATACCACGTTTAAGAGTTCTCTTTTTTCATCATTCCTGATAGAGGTAGTACAAAAAGACACATATAGGTCAAGTGCAATGGTGGTCGACAGGGGGTCGAATGATCATTCCAGAGATTATTATAGCTTCTGTCATAAGTGCATGAAACATGTTTAAAAGGGTATTGCAGCGAGCATCGGTGATTGGTTGTGGTTTTTTGGGGGATGTGCTTTCTTAAGCTTCTTTGCCCTCCTTTTCCGGGGAAATATTTCAAAGCCGATGGTCTCCTGGTACAGCCTTGGCCAAGCTCAGACCTTGGTCGAGACGTCATTCCGCTCCACGTGCTGTACAGTGCCCTGCTGGCCGGTCATCGCTTCCATCTTCTCGTCAATCACCTGGTCTCGCTCATCGGCATCCTGGTTGCCGTATCGACCGATCTTGTACCAGGGTAGCTCGAAGAGACGGTCCATACTCTCGAGGGACCGACCCGCGGTCTCGGGGATACTGAACCACACCCAGATACCACCGATGATGGTGATGGCGGCGAAGCACCAGAAAGTGCCCTTGGGGCTGATCCCGCCCTCGGCGACGGGAAGCAGCATGTTGGGCACGGCGCGCGAGTTGCCATACTGGTTGGCAAAGTGCAGGGTCATGGCCAAGGAGGTGCACAGCGCACGGATCCGCAACGGGAACAGCTCGGCCGTCAGTAGGTACTGCATGGAGTTCCAGCCCAGTGCCCACCCGAAGCCAGACACGTAGATCATGGCAATGGCACCCTCACTGGCACCCTTCTTACTGGGGGCAGCTTGAAATCCTTCACCACACCCATCTCGGGAACTGCTGTCAGGAAACCCGCAATGTAGATCATGGCAATCGCCTGCAGGGAGATGCCAATCAACAGGGCACGCTTACGACCGATGACATCGACCAGGAACAGAGCACATGCAATGGCTGCCACCAGTTTGATGATACCAAAGACGGCTGTCACTAGCAGAGTCTCGTTGCTGCCAGCGGACACCCAGCAGCTTGAAGAGGTCAGGGGCGTAGAGGGTGATGGAACCCGCACCCGACCACTGGGAGAGAATCTGAGCCATGAGAGCCAGGTAGACGCGGTAAAGGTTGGAGGGGATGAGCAGAGTCTCCTTGATCATTCCCAATGGGCCAGTGCCACGGGTGGCTTCCATCTCAATCTCATGGGCGGTTTGAATCGCAGTGATCTCGCGAACCAGGTACTCGTGATCCGGTGACAGATTGCGGAGGCGTGAGAGGTTTGCAATGGCCTGCTCGACCTTGCCTCTCTTGATCAGGTAACGAGGCGATTCACATTGCAAGAAGGAGAGCAAGAAAATTAAGCCGGCGAAGATGATGTGTAGACTGGTTGGAACCTCCTGCTAGAAATCAGCTGCTGCAAAGTCTCCAGGAGGGCAGAAGACATCAAATGATCCGGCGGTTTGGGTGATTTGGGGGCAAACGTACCCATCGCTTGTGGGTGTGGTCGCCCATGTTGACTTGGCAACCATAATTGGTGAAATAGGCAAGAACGATGCCTGGATCGTAAGATTGAACCGTTAACAAGTCATCTCGACGTGCCGATCTTCTGTCCAGGGCCGCCAGACAGCTTGACCACTGATGAAGCCTGACTTACCGAGATACACAAAGCCGGTGAAGACACAAGTGCAAAGACCTCGAATAGCCGCGGGAGCCTAGAAAAGATTCAGTCAGCCCGTGAAACCCCAGTCCAGTGCGTCGAGAGACTCACAATTTCCGCAAGATACAAAGGCAGCCACAACCACTGTTTGTCCCACACCAAGACCAGCAATAAAACGACCGGCATAGACCGCACCGAGATGGCCGTTATTGGCCATGAAGATGGCGATGCCGATCAACCAGATGATGCACAATTGGCGCGTTGCCCAAATACGACCGATGCGATCACAAACTAGGAAAGCACTGAATTGAAGGCCACCGGGTCAGCACTCTGAGACGTTACTCCCTAGCTAAATTTCCAATGATTTGGAATTTGTTTTCCACCGAACAAATGTCCGTCGCTGGGATTCACCACTTACAAGAGAGCACCGCCGACGGATCCGATTTGAACCATGGCCGAGACATTGGCCTTGATGTTGGTTTGCTCGACCTTGGAGTAGGAGCTATAGTTGATGTAGCGTTGAAAGTCCTTCGAGTTGAAGGCGCCGGAGATGAGACCCTCGTCAATACCCCGAGCGGCACCCATCAGACCGAAAGACAGAACGGCGAACCATAGTCGCCAGTTGAAGACTTCTTTTGGCTCCCCCAGGTTCTTCAACCGGAAAATGTTGACTGGTTTCTTGGCCCCACCTGCCATGATGCGCGCTGATGGTGTGAAAAGGTTATGACCGGGTCGTCCTTGCACTCTTCCGTGCAAGAGTTGCCTTGCTTGACAAATAACGGCTGAGACTGTGCAATAGAGGGGTGGTGTCAACGATCGAAAGGGGAAGCAGACAATAAAGACGGCGCGACGAAGAGCTGAATCTTTTCTGATAAGGGCCCAGACGAGGAACAGCCCGGTCTTTTTAAGGCCCTTTTCTACGTTGAAGTTTCTCACCGAAAGGACCCCCACGACGAAGGGTTGGCCATGCGACTGCGGGGTCAGATTATGGGGTACAATCCAAACCTCCCACGGGGCCCCAAGTTAGGTGCGCCGATGCGCTACCAGGACGAGTCCAGCGGGTCCCATCAGTCGCGCTGGATGGCCCAATCTGGTAGGTAGCCTTCTTTGTTTCCTATCGATTTGTAATGTCGGTAGCTCACTGGTTAATGGCTACCGATACTTTTGACTGAACATCATGGTTGACCCCGCCCCTGCACGCTGGGTGAAACCTGGATCATCTCCGCTCACGGAGACCCACGAGGTCGACGTACCCCAGAATTTGTGATCCGCAGGGTGATTATTGGCCAGGACAATAGTAATATTACCGCAGCCAACATGCTTGAGTACATGGACTTTGCAGGCCGACTATCGGTAAAATAGAAACCAAGAACGGAGGGTTGAATGCCAAGAGTGGCGAACCTTTGGGTCCGGGTTGCTTGAGTTAAAACAGTCCTTCTGATGCGAGCCGAGGAAGGGCTGAGCGGGAGGTAATGCAAACCAAGTGATCAGTGCGATTCGATAGAATCGCCGGCCTGATGGAATCCTTCGGCCTCTTTCCACCAAAGGGTTTTTTCGTTGGAACCCGGCAAGGATCGCAACCATGCACTCGTGCAGCCGGAGAGCCGTGGCCACACGTTGCCGGGGTAGAGGCAGGAAAAAAGGGAGAAATAATAGCGAGGCCATCATCGATGATTTGCTGTCCCAGCCAGCTCTTCTCGTATTCGCGGCGGACGGCCACCTTGCGGTGAATTTGAGTGCTTACAAAGAGTTCATGGAGATGGCCTGGCCAAAATTACCCTCAAATCCTTTCTCAGCAGGAATCTTGCTATTGCCGTATCCTTCCTGTTCTTGATCCCGCCGTGAGCGGGCTCGCGAAGAGAGATTTCTCTTCGGACCTTGTATCGCCACAATAGGAAGTCCCTACCCCCGAGTTGAAATGAGACATATCCAAAGGGAAGTCCAGATGCCGATGGGGCTGGAATCAAGCAACCAAATAGAGTTTGAACGGGCGGAGGTTCGGGGAAGTTCCGTGAGAGGTACCCAACAAGAGCACAAAACCTTTACCTGGCGCTCCCGAAAGGAGAGGACCCTCACGGGCCGCGACTCACCGCGGCCAAGAAAAACCGGAACTTGGCTTCGTTGGGGTTACAGCACGAATGGACTTCTTCAGAATCCATTCTTCAAGTTTCCGCAACAATACGAGGGCGGAGCCGAGCACGGAGTATTTGGGGAGGCCGAATGGAATCAGTCGGTCGGAAGCTTGAACCGTCTATGGACCTGTTGATCGACCCCAGTTTCCCCCGCCCGAAGAGGGAATGTCTCCGGGCAAATTCATCCCGTGGAGTTTGTAACCCTAAGACGCTCGCCGGATTCGGACGCCGGTTCGCCAGAGATTCGCCAGCAAAGCAGCACGAGTAAGCACTCCTCATTGACATTGGGCATGATACACAGTCAAAATGGCTACAGGCTTGTGCGAGGAAGTTCAGTGAGTCATTAGGCTCGCGCCACACCAAGCCAGAGTCGCTTCTCGAGTGTAGGAAATGGAGAGATTGTGACAGGAGGCTTCGTAGTGTCTCTTCAATTGCGACGGAATTGAGGGCAGGTCGGTGAACGGGTTCGGCCATGAAACCGGTGGTTGAATGTGATGCTGAAGGAGCCCCCCGCAGCCGAGTGAGGAGGTATGGCTGCTCCTGCTCCAGCTCCACATGACTGGGCACATGACCAGTTCTCGACGAGGTGCTGTCTGTTGTGTCATCGCCTGCAAGATTGGACAAAAGAAGAAAAAAAAGTAGAAAAGAAAAGGATGGAGTAGACCTGATGCTGGCCTATCGTGTCTTCTGGTTGGATGTGGAACTGGTCTGATGCTCAGGCCGACTTGATTCGTGATACTTTGATTCTCGCCGAGATTGGGCCAAGTACCCGCCTGGTCAAGCTTGGTCGATGGGCTGCTCTACCTGCTGAGAGGTCGACTGAACTCAGCGCGTCAAATTCTTTTGAATGGATGGCCAGGAATCATGACCCTCAATCAACGTCTCCTTGGCAAAGTCTGATCGCGACTGGAGGTTGCCGAGAAATTTGAGTTTTGAGGGCCGCGGCGACTTGGCGGCGTGGCGGGGGGTGCCCAAGATATACTCACTCCAAGATCGAAGCTCGAGAAGCGGCGCGCGGCTCACCTCCGTCACCCGCTGGAATCCAGAACCGTGCCCGCCGCCCGTGCGGCTCACCTCCGCTGGCCGAGACTATCATGCAGCACTCATTACTGATGTCGTCGAGCTCTACTGACTACTGACCGGTCAGACGCGGATCAGCCTCTGTCAGAAGACTGTTCTACTGTCCGATGATCGGACGTAGACAAGGCTTGCATGCTTCCAATGGTTTAGGAAGGTCCTTTTTCAGGTGTGGCCACATCTGCAAAATGTACTGGATTTCCTTCTTATCTATCAATTGATTTGCGAGTATCTATTCCATGTAACTAAGGTGATGAGCTGTGCCGGGGAGGCTGAAGAGAATGCACTCGAGTGCGTTAACCCGGCCGGACAGGTGGAGAATTGCATGAACAATATACAAGGCGGCAATTTGCAGGGAGAATGAATAGGTTTTGTCTGCATGGAAGGAATTCATCCAAGTTCATTAGTAGGTACGGCCTTGAGTATTCAATACGTCAGGTAAAAACCCAAAGTCACCTTGTTAAAAACCGCCAGTAGGAGGCTCCCCATTTACAGTACCCTAGCAAGTACTAATGCAATCAGGACCTCAGACCTTTCAACTCTCGTACGTTTAGAAAAAACAACTCGTGAGACTTGACCAGACTTTCTGAGCAGCACTCAAGCACCCCCACGAATGAGTCAAAGCCCTCGGGGCTGTTATTCAGTTCAGATATCACCAAATTCTTAACACCTATTCCGCGGAGATGGTTGGATTGCACCCAAATGTGTAAATGTCGGATCATCTTCGGGTAATTTCCCCACCCACGCTAGGAATTGGTCCAGTGAACCACCCACCATTCCAACCTTCCACCAAGTTGGGGTACTGATCAGATCACGACGCAATGAGAAGTGAAGCCTCAAATTGCCGGAGGCCCTTGACCGAACTTTATTCCATTGACATCGGCAAATTGAATATTGAATGTCCAACCATCCTCTGTCTTGCAGAGCATCTTCATCCGATGATCGGATGGTTCTGCCCCCTGCGTTTCCCACAGTCTGCTATAGACAACACTCGAAAAAGCAAAGCTCAGAGATGGTCTTGTCAATGTCAAGTCCAGACAGCCCCCGCAACAGATTGGGTTGGACTGGAGAGTGGATACGATCCATAAGATTGTATGGGCCCACTGGACTTCTGGGGTCGGAGCAAGGAAAGACGGAATCTCAATTCCGCAGATATTGTGACCCCTGGCCCCCGAGCGAGGGCTTGACGATACCTATGAATGGGAGACTTGAAAGGTTTGAGGGCCCATTCATACACCGGGAGATTGTTTTCAGACGCGCCCATCACAAGTAGTGCGTGTAGGTGGTGAAAAGTCTGGAAGGTACAGGACTTGTCTTATGGAAGGGATGAAATGCTGGCTAACCCGTCTTGGCAAAGATTCAGGCTATTCAGGCTTCAAGACCACTATCAAGGTCAATGGGGGGGGGGGGTGCCAACAGAGGCATTGATACCTTTGCTGACTTCGTCTAGGATGGAATTCATACGAAATTTGACCAATGAAATCGAAAAAGGCCAAGTCAGAATTCTTAAAAAGTCCAGATATTGAAAGCACTGAGTGGGTGAGTACATTAGAGTCGCTTGAAATTCAGGACTTTTACCGCGTCCGGAAGGTGTCCAAGTCTACTCTTATCAAACAATGAAAGTCTATCAGACTTTGATCACACAAATAGGATGACGCTGGCTGAACGCTAATGTCATAGCAATATAGCAGCAGAGGGCAGCCAAAAAAAAAAAAAAAAAACTCCATACCAGAAAGGAAAGTCGATCGAGGAAGGAAGGCAGTAAATGCCTGCGAAGCACCCTGAACATCATCCTCGGTTGGCACAAATACAGCGTCGGGGAAAAGGAGTCAGAGTCCATGCCAGAACAACTATACCAATAACCACAGCCTTGTGTCCAGTTTCTCAGCCCAAGGTCAATTAAATCTTGTGCTGTGATTGAGACGTCATCGGCTTGGTCTGCTTGGATCTCAGCCAGAGCTTCCACCCTGCGAGCGTAGGGACCGGAATTCAAGGTGCCGTCAGGATTTGAAGAGGATTTCGATGGTCTTGAAATTCGATCAACGGCAGCGGCTCATCGCAGATGATCCCCATTTCATTGCAATACGATTGGAGGAATCGAGGATGTTTAGAGGGGGGGGGGGGCAGGTGAGAACTGGTAAAAAGTGATAACGGGTTCATCCGGAATCCTCAAATTTTCACTGTGACGCAGACTTTGAACAGTCTGGTACCGTATTCCAGCCAATTTCTTGCGTCAAGGAGAAGTTCCGCTTCACTCTCCGAGTTTCCAACCTGCACCCCCACTGTCAAAACGCTGCGGTCGCTCGTGCCCCATGGACCATTTGGTTGAAGAGAAACGTTGTCGATTCGGGTGTTTGGTGATAGAGTGCCCATACGCGAAGAAAAGAGAAGCCATTTGGCCGATAGCTTCCCTTTGATGAGGAGCTGGAGTTGCCAGGCGATGTTCTTGTGCGCAGCTTGAGGCATTCTGACGCGAAGCACACGAGTCTCGAAGTCGTATTCAACGTGGAGCCGTTAGGTGATAGGTGATTTGTCCACTTGAAGTTGATTGAAGACTTCTTCGGGGCCGTCGGCAAAGAAGCGCCACGCCGTTCGTTTAGCAAGAATATCTTCGTGAAGCTGGCTCTCGACCACCTTGAATGTCAGAGTTGGAGTGGGCATTTCAGTGGCTTCGCCTATTGGGTTGTGGGACAAGGAGGTGGAACTAGGAGAAATGGTTGGTGGTGAGTCCATCGCGCGAGAAATCCTGTTGACAGATAAACACAAGCGAGAATGGTAGGTGCCTGGAAGATGAAGATAGAGGTTACGTGTGGTGGAAAATTTGATGGCGACATGAAAAGTCCCATGCCCTTTCTGTGTCAGGGCGCAAAGAACTCGAGATTCGGGCGACCGAAGAATTTCACTACCTACTCGGACAACTATGCATGATGTGTAACACTGAAGTCATATCCTTATTGCATACTAGGAAGCACTTCGCGCTGTAATTAAGATTGAGCACGGGTCCACAGGATTTGCCAAATATTGGTACTCTGCATTGAACCAACTTCTTATGTGATTAAAATCAGCTGATTCTGCTTTTGTCACAGGATATTAAGCCACAGCTACCGAAAGCGTCTTCGTGTGCACAGAATCCTCTCACGACAATCCTCTCCCCCGCGGAAACCGAAGCACACCGCTTTCATGTCTACGAGAGCTGACGTCTCAGCTCATCTCCGTCCAATCCCCGTCCAATCCGCACGCGCATCTGTAGGTCTCCTATGGCGCCAAGATCCGTGCCAACTCGAGTCGACCATAATTCCAAGCCAGCACGTGTCGAACAGTCCACAGCTGACCCATATGAGATGCATTTTCTCACGCTTTTATTGAGCTGCTCGTCCTCCTTCTCTTGTCCATAGCATTTCCATACATTGCGTCTCTTATTCAACTTCAGCATGGCCACTGGCACCGCGACGACGACCGTCACGGCCACCAGCGCCGTGAAAGTCAGCCCGCAAGGCGGTATCCTGGAAGGAGGAAACCCATCCCATTATGACCCAAAGAACCCGCTGGTTTTGTTTATCATTCAGGTCTGGCCAGTGATGACCTTTCCCTTAGTCCCCATCAAGCTTGACACCACTGATTCTTCGACCAGGCCGTGATCATCGTCGTACTCTGTCGATTGGTCCACTGGCCACTTTCAAAGATTCGTCAACCTCGAGTCATTGCAGAGGTCATCGCCGGTGTCGTTCTAGGTCCCTCAGTGATGGGCCGTATTCCAGGTTTCACCGATGCCATTTTCCCCACAGCAAGCATCCCCAGTTTGAATGTTGTGGCAAACCTCGGACTGGTTCTCTTTCTATTTCTCGTCGGACTGGAGACAGATCTCCGGTTCCTGATGAGTAATTGGCGCGTGGCTCTGAGTGTTTCAGCGGCAGGTATGATTCTGCCCTTCGGCCTGGGGAGTGCCATTTCCTACGGCCTATACCGTCACTTCCATGATGACCCGTCGACGGTTCCCATCGAGTTTGGCACATATCTGCTCTTCATTGGCATTGCGATGGCAATCACCGCTTTCCCTGTCTTGTGCCGAATTTTGACCGAATTGAAGCTACTGGGTACCCGGGTCGGTGTCATTGTCCTGTCTGCCGGAGTTGGCAACGATGTTGTGGGTTGGATCTTACTCGCTCTTTGTGTCGCTCTTGTAAATGCGGGGAGCGGAATCACCGCCCTTTGGGTCTTGCTGGTATGTGCAGGATACATGATGTTCTTGTTCCTTGTCTTCAAGCCGATTTTCTATCGTTTCCTTGTGCGTACAGGAAGCTTGCAAAATGGGCCCAGCCAATCAGTGGTCACACTCACCTTGCTTATTGTCCTCGCATCTGCATTTTTTACGCAAGTCATTGGTGTTCACGCCATTTTTGGTGCTTTCGTCATTGGGCTGATCTGCCCCCATGAAGGTGGATTTGCGATCGCATTGATGGAGAAGATTGAAGACCTCGTTGCAGCTCTTTTCCTACCCCTCTACTTCACGCTCTCCGGGCTAAGCACAAACTTGGGGCTCCTGGATAGCGCTCTTGTGTGGGGCTATGTGGTTGGTGTGATTGCCATCGCCTTCATCGCAAAGGTGGCTGGTGGCGCGCTTGCTTCTCGCTGGTGCGGGCTGCTCTGGCGGGAGAGTTTTTCAATTGGCGTTTTGATGAGCTGCAAAGGTCTGGTTGAACTTATTGTGCTGGTAAGTACTCTCCCTTATTGCGGCGATCTAAGTTCGGAGGGACGAGGTACGCAAGAAGATAAGAAGAATACTGATCTTTACATGGTAGAATATCGGCTTGCAAGCCAAGATCTTGAGTACGCGCACGTTTACCATCTTTGTGGTAATGGCTTTAGTCACGACATTTATTACCACTCCTCTTACTTCAGTCCTCTACCCATCCTGGTACCAAGTCAAGGTCGATAGATGGCGGCGCGGCGAGATTGATTGGGACGGTAACCTAGTCCAGCAGGATCACCGCTCCGATAGCGTTTCAGCAGTGAAGGATCAGCTCAAGAACGTTCCTGTGCGAAAGCTTCTGGTTTATCTTCGTCTGGATGGTTTGTCTGGGATTTGTACCTTGGCGGCTCTCTTGAGCCGCAACCGCCGGAGAGCAGTTGCATCGCCCCAGGCACACCCGTCAAAGAAGATGAAGGTGACTGATCGATCCACGGAAGACGCATTTACTGCGAAAGATGAACAGGGAACAACCCTTCGCGTGCATGGTGTGCGACTCATCGGACTAACAGATCGTGACTCGAGTGTCATGAAAGTTTCTGCCGGAGAACAGGCCATGTGGGACCCAGTTGTGAACACGTTCCGTGCCTTTGGCGAATGGCAAGATGTCTCTCTTAATGCGGGTGTGTCGGTGGTGCCTGAACACTCGTATGCCGAAACTATTATCAACATGGCCCATCAAGACACAGCAGATCTTCTTCTTCTGCCATGGGGCGAGAGCGGTACATTGACGGACCGCCAAAATGGTCTCCAGGTGGACAATACAAGCCGATTTGCCAATGGCCCCTACACTGATTTTGTGCGCAAGATTCTCGAGCGGATTTCACACAATGTTGGTATTCTTGTGGAGCAAAACCCCGAGCCTCGCTCCATTAAGCGGCCACTCACTCAGCATTCGACCGGTGACTTGAGCATTAATTCATTTTTGTCTCATCCAGCCTCGGAGACCGGTGCTCGCCATGTGGTCTTCCCATTCTTTGGTGGCGACGATGACTGCCTTGCCTTGAGGTTCGTTCTGCAAATGGCACAGAATGATCAGGTCACTGCCACAATCATCCGGCTTGCTGGGCTGGAACAGAATATGCAAAACACCGGACCCTCGACAGGTACCGCCCCATGTGGTGCGTCTTCAAGCACATCAAGTACCCAGGCGGATATTATCTTCTTTGAGACCATGCGTGAATCTCTACCACGAGACTTGCAGGATCGCGTCATATTTCAACAGGCTGGTGCGGATGAGACGATCAAAAATTCGATTGACTTAGCTCTAGCAGCGGTGAAGCAAGATTTAGAGCAAGCCGTCAACGGGTGCAGCACCATAGTGGTCGTGGGACGACGTATTGGTCATAAGGACACTCGCCCTGCCGTTGACCTGGGCCTTCAAAGCATCGGCACCGAAACACAGCAGGCCCTTGGACCTGTTGCTTCGGCAATACTACAAGCAGAGAATATGGTATCGACTAGCTTGTTGGTGTTTCAGGCTGGTGTTAGCTCAGACTTAGCTGATAACTATCGGTGACCGAGCTCTTCAGGAACTCCTTGCCGACTGCACCCAACGAAGCCCTCTCCGTATCATTTTTGAAGTAAAGAGATGAAGATTCCCAGCGCAAGGTATAACCCGTTCTCCTCGGGACAGGCAATACGATCTAGCATATTCTCAAGCCATGTATCATCCGAAAAGAGACGGGTTCAATGCGGTTTCACTGGAGAGGCGTTTCCCCCGAAATCGGCACTTTTGTTGTAATGAGCGTGCTCAACAAGAAACAGATGACCTGGTACAAGTGTGTTTTTCTCGTAGTGTATCGATATTCGTTTCTTCCGATGTATTCTCAGTTGCTCACAGCCTACTAGGTACATGATGCGTTAAATGACAGTTGGAAATTATCCCAAACCCGTGGGAGCTATACAAGCCACAAGGCCGCATCATGGGTCTAGTTGAGTCGCCGAGGCATTCTTTGGAAGGACAATGAGCGGAGGTCTCTTGGCTGTCTTGGAACGAAGCTCATCATAGACATATACTAGGGCGTCTTTTGTGAAAGGATCTTGACGGTCGAATTAACAAACCAAATGCGAGGTCTCTTTTCAGAATCTGATGCAGAGCTAACCTATGCTTCGATGATGGTTGTAGTAGATCCTCTTCGTCAACTTCAGCAGGAAAAACGAAGAGTCTTTTCCTAAGCTGCAAAATAATAAACTACTGACTACATATCATCGATGTAGTGGACAATATTGCAATATCACAGGTCAGAAATCAAAGAACAATTTTGAAAATCTATAGTCCTTAGTACCATGATGGGGTCTCGGCTGCCAAACAAAGTGGAGGAGAAGGGTGGGGTTTTCATTTCCCCTCTGCGAATATACATTTTCGACATAGAGTTGTGATTGAATGCGTAAAAGAAGCAGCCTCATGTCGTTTTTCATCCTCGCTGAGTAGCTTTGGAGAGGTGAAAAACTCCGCGATAGCTTCAGCCGCTCGCCAGCGAGCAACGGTAAGGGATATTTACTACTCTAATATTTCAACCTTGACCCTTTTGCGAAGACGCACTACATTCACTTGCAACTTTTTCATCTGGCTGATCAGTAGCAGCACCAAACAGTTGAGTGGCGTTAGAACGTGGAGGATGTTTCACTGCCATTTTCGAACCACAGTCAATAATTAGTGCCTGTCTAGATTCAACACTGCAAGACAGACATGTCGGGCGAAAGACCATTCCGG
Source organism: Penicillium oxalicum (assembly GCF_001723175.1). NCBI lineage: Eukaryota > Fungi > Ascomycota > Eurotiomycetes > Eurotiales > Aspergillaceae > Penicillium > Penicillium oxalicum. Next base: position 2,559,052 of record NC_064656.1, read on the forward strand.
AATTTTCGGGATGACAAATGTCTCCATTTCCTCAACGACTAGCGTTTACAATATAGGTCAGTTATCAGAAAAGCTGCTTCATGTGTTGAATGACATTTTGTCGCGATCATCATTGACCAGTCTCCCATATTCCAGCATCAGTCGCCACCAAACCAACCTCATGTCCTCACTGCGGAGCACACGACGAGACCAGTCAAAGCTATTTTTGGCGATTCGTGCACCCAAAGCCCGGCCGTCAGGCTCCTGAGTCAGATACCGAACAATTTCGGGAAAGTCTCGTAAATCCATGCTGATCGGGATATAATGAAACCAAGGTATGAGCCAGTCGTCGTGCCACTCCTGGTAAAGAGTCTGTTTGAGAACTGCTGATTTAGACATGAGGAGGCGATAGAAGCGCCCGCTCAGACCGTTGCCGCCAAGATCGAGATTGTAGCGAGCTTTGTAGCCATCGGAGATATCGTCCCTTTGGCCTTCTTTGATATGCAGCTCCTGTTCTTGTTCCCTGCATGCGGGGAAGTCACATTGGATGACTGCAGAAATTCGTACGCGGGTAAAATTTGTGATGGCCGCAATAGAAGACTCAAATTCGACCCATTCAGAGTTTTTTGCAGTCAGTCGCCGCTCCTGACGTAGTAAATTGACCGGTAAACTTTCATTCATAGTCATCAAGGCCAAACGTTGGCGCTGGAAGTCTCGCCAGTTGTCAGCGGTTGATCGACCCCCTGTATTAGACCCGGTCCAATAGACGATATTCTCTTTTTGTTCCCAGTCAACATCCTGGTCTTCTTTATACTCTCCCAATCGCAGCTTTTCGGCATAAAATGGACTCGAATAAAGTAAATCATTGAAGCACGATGGTTTCGCCTGTGAGAAAACCGGAACCAAGGAGTGGGTGATTGTCATTGTTGATGGGTGGCGTAGTCCAGCGTGGATTTTATGGAGTTCCGGAAATTGACACACATCTTTACTGAGTGTGATATTGGATATAAATCCCATCTCAGTCAGGAACGGAGAGCGCGAGGAAAACACAGAAAGATCCCGAGCAGCAGTAGCAGGGGCACAGGATAATGATAATGTATCCCAGGTGTCCTGTCTGCCGATATCCAGGACATCGACATGCTGGGCCATGTTGGGCCGTTGTGAGGGTGGCACCGGTTCCCTGCAGGGATTCGGGCGCTTAAATCGCACCCAATTAGCAATTACTCGCGCACATACGAGCTGGCGCCAAAATATTTCAGACCAGTTTATCCTCTAGGCTCGAATAATACGCAAGGCACTGATAGTGGGATTTGATAGCTCAACATGCACATATGCCTTCACCCCTAGCCGATCTACCACGGAGCCCCGACTCCTCGCACTTTCAATCAAAGGAAATGACTGAGGCTGAGCTACCATATACTACTGATTGAATCAGAGTCGATCGCTCCTGAATTAAAGAGACTGTCTTTCCTTTCCCATATTCACCGCTAGGGCGCATATCCGCATATGCGAGACTCTTGACGTTGCGACTTGTTGTTTCCGTCCATCGAGTGTTTTCTGAGCTGTGTGAGATATTGAAGTGCAGCCTTCCATTTGTCCCCAGTGGTATTCATTTCCAGACGGTTTTTATGTGAGAAAGTAGCTCATGTTTGAATTTTGGCTTTTTCGCGCAACAAATTCCAAAGATTCATTCTGTCTCGTTATCCAGATATTGACAATCTTGCTTTACTTAGGGATGAACTACTTGACTGTATTTCCGACCGTTTGGCTCTGGTTGCCGCTCTTGAAGCATGCCTCCGCAAAGATTCCAAAGGCCATGACCTGGTCAAGTTCGAGCTTTGGGCCTGACGGGCCATGGAATGCTATCACAGTATACCTAGGCACGCACGAGGCAGAGCTTGCTTTGTACACTGGATCCGTATGGACGAGCTACGTGCTGTTAGACACGATATGCAAGAATACCACCCTATCATCTAACTGCTATGCAGAAGATGCTGGTGTATTCACCCCACTTGGCTCTTATACTTGGGACAATACATCTGTCACTCTCGAGCCTCGCATGACTTGGACAAACTTCCAATGGGGCGTGAGCGATGCGGTACCTCTCAGAGCCTTTACCTATCGCGCTCTGGACACTGTCAATATTGGCGGACTACAAACCTCGAACTCCAACATTGTCGCTCTTGAGCAAGGTTATCTGACTTACCCTAGCGGGAAATCGTATCCTTTGGAGGTGGGACTTCTCTCTTTGGGGGCACTAGACATCAACCAGAAATTTTCCAATTATATGGGGCCCGCCGTGAATGGTACCTCTGTCCCTGGTGCAATCTACGAGCAAGGTGAAATACCGTCCTACTCGTTTGGAATGCACATTGGGTCTCCAAGCCTCCACATCCCTGGCTCTTTGTATCTTGGCGGCTATGACCAAAAGCGAGCCATCGGTGAGGTATCTGTGCAGCCAATAGACAACAAAGTCCTGCCAATCGTACTACTTGACATTGGTATAGGGGTTGTTGAGGGAGGTTCTGTGTGGGGCAATTCTAAAATTACCGGCTTGATCGCCAAATCGAATGCGTCTTTGTCTTCTGACATGATTGTCGATGTTGACGCGACAAACCCGTATATCTATCCGCCTCGGAGCACATGCGATTTGATTGTCGCTAATTTGCCTGTGACATATCACAAAGACCTTGGCCTGTACATCTGGGACACGAATAACGAGAACTACTCGAAGATCATCACCTCTCCAAGCTATCTGGCTCTCACATTTGTCAAGAATGGGCTGAACACAGAGAAATTGACAATAAAGATTGCATTTGCTCTCCTGAACCTCACTCTCACAGCCCCACTGACAGAAGTGGAGACACCTTACTTTCCTCTCATGCCCACCGATGGTAAGCCTGTCTTAGGACGGGCTTTTCTCCAAGCCACTTTCTATGGAGTGCACTGGCTACAAAAATCTTGGTTTCTGGCCCAAGCTCCCGGACCCGATAGCAGCTTCCTCAGGAATGTTGTTGATATAAAACCGGACAAGACGGTAATAACGGGCACCAAAGACAGCTGGGAAGCGACCTGGGCGTCTTTTTGGACTCTTCTCCCATCTCCAGATTCACTGAATGGCACCGAAATGATCCCATCAACTTCTCCAAAAATTTCTCCCAAAGAAAGAAGCACTTTTGCTCTCCCAACTAGTGCAATTGTGGGTATTGGGGCCGGCGGAGGCGCTGTCGCCCTTGTCAGTATTATGCTGATCGGTTGGTTTTACCTCCGTCGTCGGCGTAAAGCCAAATTTGCGGCAGTTCGGGTACCACCGAGAAATGTTAGCCCAGCCCATACCTCGCCAAGATACCAACGAGAGTTTTTGCCCTTGAAGTTGGGAGCTGGGAAGCGTGACACCTGGCATGAGCTGGATAATGAGGTGGTCCCTAGAAGCCGGAGGAAAAATTTCGGCGTCCCGCAACATGGCCCATTCGTTTATGTCAGCTCACCTGCAAGACCCCAAAATGGTCTCGTGAGCCCTTTGAGCTAGAATGATTGCTTTTTCATGTACCTATATCAATCTGCCCGAGGTCATTCATGAACAGAGGCATTGGCAACGTCGTCAATTCTTTTGTGTGTGGTAGAAACAGCAGCCTCCAGGATGATAAGACTTATTACTGCAGATCAAAAGAGGCACCAAGTCCCATATTCTCGGTCGTAGCTGCCCGTGCAGAGATGTTGTGTCGGGGGCGTTCTTGCGAATGAATGGCTTCATTGCCTGCGGCAAAGTGAAATCTGGCCACATGGTTTTTTTTGACTATAGCGACACTTTGCTGGGCGAAAACCTAGAGGACAAATATATGTGAGAGAAAAAGCACGGTCTTCTTGGCGTTGTAGCGGCGAACGGAAATTTTGGAGAGGTGTTTGCTAGTCGCGTCGCGCGCCAGGAGTGGAAACTTTCTTGGAATTTTGTCGATATGTGTATTCAGCGCACCCTGCCTTCCACCTTTCCATGCTCGGGATGGTGTGAGTCAGATGACTACTGTGGTCACCCTCATGGCCGGTGAACTGCTGTTCTGGTAGTTGAGCCAACGACGACGGAAGTTCTTTAGAAGATGGAGAACTAGAGTCTTTGCCAAAAATTGAATGAATAAGATGATTCCGATCTTTTGTATTTGCATCAGCCGCTGCGAACTTCCCTTTTCCAGGCTATCGAAAGCTCCTCCGATGCTCATCTATCCTGCGGTGGGACTTGAAATCTACCTGAACGTTAATGAACAAGGATTATTCCGTGTCTGTGCCATTAAATCTTCGTTAGATAGTGAGATGACACAACTTTATATTGCGCATAGTTCTGACATTTTCTATATGATTCAAATGAATACCAGTTTCTAATTATCATCATTTGTGTTCTGCAGGATATTGCTTCGTCTCGTGATTGAGGGGCCAGCCAGTTATGTGCGCGAGGGCTTGACTGATCATGGTAAAGCAGGGGTTGACTTCCTATGTGTATCTTCTCTACAATTGATCTAGCACTAACCATGTTCTCCTTCCATTTAAAGTAATTTCCCTGAAGAGCGCTCAAAATTCAAGCCAATCGTGTCATAAAGAAGATTCCGCCTATAATCACCAAGAACATCACCCGAGTCCACAAAAGAGAAGGTGGTCAATTATGTCAGGAAAAAAATACCTAAGAATGACTTTTCAACGCATAGCAAAAGAAACTGATCCTAGCTATGTAGCGCGCACACACAATCGCCGTCTAAAGCGGATGAGGTGAAACAACTGCCGTTTTGCCTAGATCGCTTCCTTCAACTTCTGCCAAACGAATGCGGGGTACAGGACCATGTGCCACTACTGCAGCACTGATGCAGGTCTAGTGTGATTCGGGTAATCATTGAATCGAGATCAAGACGGAGATTTCCCCGTTGATGCTACGAAAAGAGCCTTGGCTGACTCCACATTTCTGGGGTTTCTTCAGCCCAGTTTGTTGACGCTTGCATTCTCCAGGACCTGCTAGCGTCAGCACATCCCATCCTACTATCATTCCAATACCGAATTCACTGCGGACGTCGACACACTAGTCTACATGAGGCTGCATCGGACTGGGACCTGAGAGAGCACTTGTGTAATGACAGGTCAAATCTCCACTCTTCGAAACATCACCCGATCGAAGTAACGAGCACGATGGACTTGTGGGAAAGTTTGATGACTCATGTCTGGAGTGAATCCAGGTCCACTCAGCCAATAAACTCACTTCTTCACCACCCAAAGTCACGACTTGCCATAAGATCAGAAGAACGAGGCCCGATTTTAAGAGACGTGTTCAATTTCTCCGTCCTACTGGAGCTCCATTTTACCGGCTCTGAAGTGGCCCCTGACCGGTTTGAAACATGCCACGTCTGAAGTATTTCCTACGTGCCAGTTCCCAAATTCTGATGCATCGGGTCGATTCCTACCTCGACACGGAGTTAGCGCCTGGAGAAGCAGTCTAGCGCTTCGTGCCGAAACCTGGAAAACCAGGGTTTATCGTATGAATGTACGATCCGTGCGCCAATGACGTTCAGATCTGATACCACACTGCCTGTTTCACGGAAGAATAATCCCAATCAGACACTTGCCTCGTACTCGTAAAGCCGGCAAAGCCAGGTCTGGCTATCAAATTATGCAGTCAAGAGCCGAGAAAGTCTGGGCAAAAGCCCGTCAGAATTTATAAGAGTGGCTGCATTCGCTGCTCTTCACCAGCCTGAGCTTTTGTGAGCAAGCAGCGAAAGGCTACCTTCGATCCATTCACTACGATTATACTTCGCTATGTTCAAAGCACTGGCAACGATACTGCTGGCTGAGCTAGTAGCTGGCCACGGCCATGTCTCCAACATAGTCGTCAACGGAGTGTCCTACCAAGGATGGGACATCGGCTCATTCCCGTACCTGTCGAACCCACCAGTCGTTGCCGCTTGGGGTACCCCGAATACGGGGAATGGTTTCGTCACGCCCTGTAAGTGAAATCTTTCAATCAAGTTCACCTCATTGCGATAGTCATATACTTGGAAGTTGAGCCTCTTGGCTCTTTCATGGCTCGGGTCTTCATCATTAGCCGAGCAACCAGACATCGAGGGTCTTTCAGTACTTGGGCATAGGACTGATCGATTGTTTTCTAGCAAACTTTGGCTCGCCGGATATCATCTGCCACCAGGATGCGAAGAATGCGAAGGGTCACGTCGTTGTCGCTGCAGGAGATAAGATAAACCTTCAGTGGACCACTTGGCCAGAGACCCATCACGGACCTGTAATCACTTATCTTGCAGACTGCGGTGGCTCTTGTGAAACAGTGGACAAGACAACCTTGAAATTCTTCAAAATCGACGGAGTGGGTCTCGTTGACGATAGTACGCCTCCCGGCACTTGGGGCGACGACCAGATGATTGCCAACGGCAACAGTTGGATGGTGGAGATTCCCCCCAAACTTGCACCGGGAAATTACGTTCTCAGACATGAACTCATCGCCTTACACAGTGCAGGCAGTGAAGATGGCGCTCAAAACTATCCCCAATGCTTCAATTTGCAAGTGACTGGGTCCGGCTCAGATAAGCCCTCAGGCGTCCTAGGTACGGAGCTGTACCGTGCCACTGACCCTGGCATCCTGGTGAATATCTACCAATCTCTGGCAAGCTACGCCATCCCTGGACCTGCTCCGTACACTGGTGCTATTTCTATCGCCCAAGCGACCTCGGCCATCACAGCTTCTGGTACACCTGTGACCGGGTCTGGTGCTGCCCCTACCACAACCGCAGGTAGCGCTGGTCCCGGGTCGGGACAATCGAGTACCACGACATCATCAACTACCTTGATCACCAAGACCACCACAACTACTGCTCCAAGAACCACCACATCCTCAGGATCAGGCTCTGGCTCCGGGGGTACTCAGACAGTGTACGGTCAGTGCGGTGGCTTCAGCTGGTCTGGTCCTACTGCATGTGCCGCCAAGGCGACATGTACTTCGTACAACCCTTACTACGCTCAATGTGTCCCGACTAGTTAGAAGACTTTTGGGGCTGATTGTAGAGGAGAGTTGGAGGTGACTTTGAATATCGATCGGTCATCTACAAATATCGCATGCACATGAGAACAATGTCTGTGATGGCCATGATGTCAGTGACTTGTCTGTGGTTTTCGATCCGATATGACCAATCTCTCAATGTTGACACTCATGATAGCCCATCAAGTTCGTAAAAGTGCCAGAAGTCCGTAACTAGGATCCAGTTTTTCAGTGGATCTGTGCTACTATAAATAGGATGTTCAAACGTTCAATATATCGATAGCTGTCCAATCCTACCTTGTGCGTGTTCAGTCCCTAGGCTGTACCGCCCCGTGGGTCTTTTGGGTGGGCCCCCCGAAAATACTCGTATTCTAGAACCAGTCAATGTTTACAAGAAAAGAGGCCCACTAGCACTCGAAAGTAGCTACGGGTGGTAAGTTCACACCCGCGTGGTGGTCGTGACAACCTGAAATTAGCCAACCTTGAAGGGACCTAGTGCACCCTCCAGACCCTACCGTTCTCGTTGTGTAGACTGCACCCCCAGGATTAAAAGGCTCCCCGGGCGTATTGGCCAGGAGTTCCTCATGGTAGGCCTGTCTACTCTGGGAAATAGCGTAGAATATAGCTTGCACTAAGCTAGTTCCTCCTGTAGCCCTCCTCCAATCGCTCCTCTCTCTATTGTCTGATCGTAGAAAGGTACACTACGAGGGCACTCTTTTCCATCTGTGTCTGTATAGGCATTGCGATTTTCGCCCTCTTGAGTTTCTCGTGGGCGAATAAAAGTTGCCTTCATGGGTTGTAGGAAGACACTGCGGAGCAGATTTCCATTGATGCCCCGACTCCGATGAGTCCAGATTCTATATCTTTTGTAAGGCCTCCCGCGCCACGGCCTTCGCCCGTGCAGGTGGCAAGAACCATGTTGGGGTCCGATGACGAGGCGGTCCCCGCTTCTCTCCTCGCCAGCTCGTCTGCCGGTTCGTTCCCTGGACAGACACTAAGAAATATGCTGATATCAGGCTGCAAGGGATTGTCATAAAGAAAATTGGGGCTATTCTTCGCTGCTTGTCGTAGTTGGTGAACATTCATGTCAATTCTGCAGTTGTACCTAATTTGGGCACATAAGGGCGCAGGAAGTACCTGAGCGATAGTTCAGACCCCACCATCTTCATAACAGTGATGTCCACAAGCTTAATCGCGCGTGGTACCTGTGATCCAGCCCTATGGAAGAGGAATGATCCAAGACTGGAAGATCTTCTCCACCAGCGGATGCAGCACAACCAGACCGAGAGCTCTATCTCGCCCTCTTTCTCTGTCACTCCCCACAATTTCGGGCCAAGAAGACTCTTTCGGAGACGAATCAACAAACGTGAGATTGAGAAAATCTTTCAGGAAGGGGGTTCGTTTCTCTGTCAGCCCCCAGACCGATTTGGGGTCCTTTCGAAGTGTTTGGCGATCTTTGAATGGGACACGGTTTTCGCCACAGCGCGTTGCGTCCAATGCTTCAGTTGTTAGAGATTGGAGGATCGTGTGTGACCAGGTATAAGAAGGACTTGAGAGACCCTTTCAAAATACTAACAAAGATCAAACAGTCTCAAGTATTTCTTTACCTTGACAATCCTTTCTCTAAAGCAGTTCTTCGCCTCAAACAATACTTCCAGCCATGATTTTCTCTCGCTTGTTCTATCCGTTGGCCCTCGTTTTTTGCGCGGCGGCGAGTCCAACCCCCGAGCTCGTCAGTCGGGGAACGGTCGGAAACGACAAGATCGGTAGGTTGGCTGTCTTCGTGTTTTGGTGCAAGGAAAATGCTCTTCTGGGCATTCCCTGCTTCTCAAAGTCGAACAATAGGCTAAATAAGCTCTATATCATAGACGGATTTCCTCAAACCGTGCCCTCGGGCACAACTGGCAAAGTGTACCTCGCCTACCAACCCGCCCTTTACGTTGAGAATGGCTGTGTTCCATTCCCCGCAGTGGACTCGAAGGGTAATACCAAGTAAGTGATGGCGATCCTTTCAAAAGGCCAGGCGACCGAAGCTGACCGGGTCGTCAATTTAGTGGCGGCTTAAAGCCTACCGGGGCTTCCAATGGTCAATGCAGCAGCAGTAAGGGCCAGATTTACGTTCGCAGTGCCCGCTCTGGGAAGCACTTTGCAGTGATGTATTCGTGGTACATGCCCAAGGACGAGCCATCCTCAGGCTTGGGACACCGTCATGACTGGGAGGGGGTTATTGTTTGGCTATCTGAATCTTCAGGCACCTCCGCCCGAAACATCCTTGCTGTTTGTCCTTCCGCCCACGGTGGTTGGGACTGTTCCAAGGATGGGTTCACTCTCAGCGGCACCACACCCTTGATTAAGTACTCCAGCACCTGGCCCCTCGACCACCAATGCGGCTTGACTAGCAAAGAAGGAGGCAAGCAGCCACTGATTGCGTGGGAATCGCTGCCGGCGGCCGCTCGCAAAGCGCTGGACTCTACGGACTTTGGGAAGGCAAACGTGCCTTTTAATGATGAACACTTTACCTCCAACCTTGCAGCAGCTACTTTCTAAACTCTGCCTCCGAAGACTTGGGCCAACTGAGCGAATGGAAACCTGGTAGGCCCAGTCCGCAACGTGGAGTATGTCAGATCATTGCAAGATTGTGCGCTTTCTGGATCACGGATTCTGAAGCCTACGGCAAGAATGAAGAATGCACTACGAGGGATCTGAGGTATGAACAATGAACTGAGATATTTCTTTAGCACTATGTACGTAAGGGTAGCTTCAGATCTATGTCTTCTCCTTCTATTCCGACCGTGCGCTTTTAGTTTTCTTGCTGCGTAGCTTCATCATGAGGAAGACAAGAGCATATGAAGAAATACAAAATAGCGCAGTGATTGCAGTCTAGATCAAGACGTCAGTTATCAAGCCTGGTGTGCGTCTCCGAGCAGTTACTTACATCTCTCCACGAATAATACCTTGCCTGTAGATTGAAGGTTTGCGCATATTCCGCACCGGTAGCGTACTGACAGAACGAGCAAGTGCTGGAATTTGAGTCGAGAACGTAGCCTGGCTGGGAGGATAGGAAGTCTGCCATATACTCGCCACATGTTTGACCGGAGGGCGCGCTGAAAGTGACGTATTCTGAAGGTTCGCATTCAACTTTGACATCCCACAGAATCTCGCCGAGCAGACCACCAACAAGGTAGGTGAAGGGGTCCAGATAGTACATCCAGTAACGCCAAAATGGCTGCATTTGACTGTACGGAACCACCACGCCGCAGAAGCTAACCAATCCTGCTCCGAGTAGAACAGGGTTCATAACAGCTGCGAAGTATTCGTTCGGGGCATATGCTGCAATGGCCTGGCCGATGGAGGTGTACAGAAATTCGTAGACTGAACAGGGCGTTAGCACTATTTGAGACAGAAAATGAGACAAATGGCGGGGTCTTACAGATCATCTGCAGATAGAAGTGGCCAGATATACTGGCTTTGATAGGCAAGCCAGCTGTGAAGTAGAAGCAGACAAAATACAATGTGGCACAGACAATCAGGTAGGGGATTTCAGCCACTGTTTGAGCACCGATAAATGCGATCCAGTGATAAGTTTTGGACTGGAGCCAAAGGTCAGTGACCTTCGAAGTTGTTTTCCAGGTGGATGAAAATCAGCCATCCGCTTGCAGACTTACTTTCTTCTCGCGCGTTTCGAAAATGTCTCTGTTCGCCAAGAAGAATGGCTGCATCTGATTGATACAACCTGGCGCAACGAAAATGAAATTGAAAACGGCAAACAGTCGCAGTTGAAGGGAAAATGTGCCGTCGCCAAGTTTCCAAAACGTGAAGCCACTGAACAAGGCAGCAAAAATATGGAGAATCAGCTTGTTCCACATGTAGTCCTGATATCCAAGATTAGCCTGATGCGAGTTGAGTAAAGTTATCAGCAAGACGAGAGCATACCGGAGATCGCCAGATCTTGAGGCTGAGACGGGTGGTAGTCATCTTGAACTGGAACCAATGACTCGTGGCAAATGGTGCAGTATCTTCCACGTAAGAGGAGTCCTTCAGTCCAGCTTTGTTAAGGGCCTCAAGTTCGGCGAGGGCCATTTTCCGTTCCTGGGATTGATTCCAGGTCTCCACCCAGTCGGTCTTCTCAGGCTGGTTGCCGCCTTGAACAACGTCGATGATAAACTCGGCTGGGTTGGCACCGGCGGGACATGGTGCACCATTACGAGCAAAGTAATCGAGAATCTTGCTGGATTCATTGCCAGCTAAGGTTCAAACAATCAGTGATCTGGTGGTTGACTCTGGCTTCCATATTTCGGTTCGAACTCACTCTCTCCAAAGTATGTCATTTTTCCACCTCTCGCAAGAAGCAAGAGACCGTCGAAAGCGTCAAAAAGAACCGCAGAGGGTTGATGGATTGTGCACTGGATTCAATCAGCACTTGGAGAGCGAACTTCATGATCAAAATCACTCACCAGCACGGCCTGACCGCCATCCACTAATTTCCGGAGAAATCGTATGATATTGAAGGCGCTTTGTCCGTCAAGACCAGAAGTGGGCTCATCCAAAAAGAGCAGAGAGGGCTTAGCTACAAGTTCCACGCCCAAAGTCACCCGCTTCCGTTGTTCGATGCTCAACCCCGCCCCAGGCACTTTTGAAGTTAGTTTCTTTTCGACATTTGGTCCTTACGGCAGTAAGCTCCAGGACTCTTACCTCCAATGAGCGCGTTTTCAATGTCTCCAAGTTCCAACAGATCGATGATGTGATTAACATATGCAAGCTTTTCCTCGCGAGAAGCAGAGGCAGGTTGTCGTAGAAGGGCCGAGAAAACCAGAGCTTCCCGAACAGTTGCTGTAGGCTCGTGCACGTCTAATTGTTCACAATATCCAGTTGTTCTCTGGAAGCTGATGCCTTGAGGTCGACCGTCAATGAGGATAGAACCATGCACTTCGCCAGAGTCTTTTCGCTGGGCAAGAACGTCAAGTAGACTGGAATTGAAATGTGTCAGCAAATTAAATCTTCAATTGGCCATCAAATTCACTGACGTTGTTTTACCCGCACCAGAGGCTCCCATCAGCGCAACAAGATTTCCAGGTTTCACGAAACCGAAAACCTTATTCAAGAGCTGTTTTCTTTCCCCGTTAAAGGCCACGTGATAGTCGAGGTCATGCCAGGTGAATGTCGATTGCTTTGGTGCACTTGAAGTAGCAGCTTCATGGGAATCATTCGCCGCTTTTTCTGTCTTGACAGGAAGCCTCCCATTCGTTTCGCTTCCACGCTTGTATAGGAGCATCGAAGAGCCGCTCTGGCCTTTCTTAATTTCAAAGCCCAAGGAGGTCAGCACTATAAAGAAGAACCAAAAACCGAGAATAATGCCAAAGCTCCGCCATATATGACCTTGGGAGAAATTGTATTGTTCACGAATGTATGCGGCGCCATCAATTATGCCTTGCGCGTTGCTCCCAGCTACCGAGCAAGCTCGATGAGGAGATGGTCCATCTGGATACCCGGGACCATATGGGATGTAGTATGGCTCTTTGCACACAAGTTCTCTGCCGACAAATTCGTTGGCCATCAAGGCCTCGAACGCATATGCGCCAGGATTTAGGTAAAAAATCCAGCGGAACCAAACTCGCATTTTATAAAAAGGGACGAGGTAGCCTGTGGATTTTCATTAGTCTCATAGAGAACTGATGTGGAATTTGTTGTGACATACCTCCGTAGACGAAGAAAACCGTAGATAAAAGTCCGCAAAGCTCAGCGGCAACCCCAAATCTCGAGCAAAGAGCGCCCACGGATCGAAAAAGCTGAACGAAACAGAGAGTCTGGCTAATGACAATTATCCAGTAGGTGAAGAACCGACCTGCGTCCATTTGCAAAGCTGCCATGAAGTACAGCACCAGCGAGAAACAAGTAACTTGGATCGTCACAACTGGAACATCGGTTATGGCGTTTGCGATGCAAAAGGCCGTTGGGCGATAAAATCCGAATCGTTTCTGGCGAGAGAGAATTGGACGGCCCATGAAAGAGGCTGTGGTTTCCGACATTGACTCCAAGAGAAAGTAGATGACAGGAAAGAAAAGGACACCGGGTCTTGTGAAAATAGAACCACTGTCGTTAGGTAGATTATAGAAGAGAGACCCGCAAACCAATGCTTGGATGATGGCGGAGAAAATCCTGACGAAGAGGGAGAATTTGTCACCCCACATAATTTGAAATTGTCGCAATGTGCAAGAGCGAACTTGATCCCACAGTCCTGCTGTGTAGACACCTCGCTTGCGGGGGAAGTGCTGCTTCCGCTGTTCGCTTCTAACAGCAAGATCGATGTCATCGGTCTCATGACTCAGCTTCTCCGGAGGGTAGATAGAGCCCATTTGTCCATGGTAGATATCACTCTCCCGATATCTTGACTCGAAATCCTCTGCGGTATTGGGAACCCGATCTTCCCAGCCAGAACGGACCATCCTCTCCGTCAGCACAGTGACAGATGTGAGATAGTCCGCTACGTTCGCGCCTTTGGGACACACGAAGCCCAGAGACTCAAAATAGTCCTTTGCTAACAGTCGTGGGCCATAGTAAATAACCCGGCCTTCAGCCAGCACCAAGACTTTGTCAAAGGTATCAAAAACGCCATTCCCAGCTTGGTATGTTGTCGTGACGATGGTCTTTCGATTCTCGTCTGCCTCTTTTCGCAAAAGCCGCGCGAACTCCAGCGCCGCCTTAGAGTCAAGACCACGCGTCGGGTTATCCCACATTTGAACGGGACTCTGTTCACAGCCATGTCAGCCAGGATGATTGGTGTCGGAGGGGTTGCAGAAACAGTTTACCTGTCCCGCCATCACCTCCGCTAGTGAGACTCGTTTCCGCTCGCCGCCAGATACACCACGAATGTATTCATTGCCAACTCTCGTTTTCTTTGTGTGGGCGATGCCAAGAGATTCGAGAATGTTGTCGCGTTTGTCAATGATGAAGTCTCCGGGAGTGGCCAACTCCGCCGGTCTTTTGTTGGGGATCTTATTGCGTAGAGCGAATTTCAACGTACGATTAACAGAAAGCGTGGGGAAATGCAGATCATCTAAAGAATCATCAGTATGAATGAAAATGGGAAATCTGTGTAATCGATGTCATGTTTTACCCTCGTTGTTAAACATAATCTGCTGACGAAATCGCTTCGCAGCTTTGTGGTCCATGCTCCCGAACCTGAGGTCCCCTTCGACCTCGCTGAATTGTTCCCAGTGATTAGACAATATCTGCAAGAGTGATGTACATCCCGAACCTGGGCGGCCAAGAACGAGAAGCTAAGTTCTTTGTAAGTATTGCAGTCCATCTGAATAATATATCGCCTGGTTTGACCGAAAGTACTTACCATTTCCCCCGGCTTCACCTGACCAGACACATCTTTGAGAATGGTCTGCCGTTGTCAGCTTGTACTGAGAGCGTGTATATTTGTCTAATGAGGTTGATCCTACCCGCATAGGTTGCTGCTTGCGCGCAAATATGTTGCAAAGCTGGCGAGGGTCCACAACAGACAAAAGCGTACTGCCCAGAGCTGCATTGGATGCGTTCACTCGGACATTAAGATCCCGGAAAGTCACGGTCAAATGCTTGCGTATATATCCTTCTGGCTCAGCATTTTCCAAATCAATGGGGGTCGCTGTTCCCGAAGATGAAGTGTGCATTCCGGAAAACAGTTGATGATCGCGCTTTTGACGGCTTGTTTAAATGAGTGACTGTTCGAGGAGTCGTATGCAGGGATGAGAGTTTTCGAAGGCTATCATGCTGTTGGAGCTATGGAGATCGAACAGACCCCTTCAATTTATGTATCCCATCCTCTCGTCGGACCATGACACAAAACGGGTCTCCTATTTACACATACATCCGACTGCAAATCCGTATAACCGAAAGGTGGAGCCGAAGCGGAATTAACTCGCCGCAACAAATGCTCCTTGAACAAATGAGCGCTCGCAGTGGGTGACTTCTCCGATTTAGTTCGAACGTCGCACTACGGAATTACAGGAGATGTCAGATCCGACACTTTCAATTTTGTTCAACGTGTGAGTTAGTCACGTGTCTGTAAAAGTGCAGTATTGTACGGCCATCTTCTCAAGGCGTTCATGTCATTGTTTTGGGTCCATTCTTGCTAGCCTGCCAGCACGAGTACATATCTCAGATGAATGTGTTGGTTATGGCACCTACGTAGGCAGGCATAGCTGTGTAGATCGTACCAGCCTTGACTCGGAAATCTCATTCGGACTTAATGTACTTGTTGGCAAGCTAATTAGACCTGAGATGATACACAAATTTCTCAGCTAGAAGACGCTCGCTCTTGAGGCATTCAAGAATTTGCCGTGCCGCTCGTCGGACTTCCGGGATGAGTTGTGAAGTTCTTGAAATAGTGACCAATCACAAGATAGAGACTTAAAAAAAATCCCACTGTGGTGCTGTGCACCCAAATCTGGTATAGCAGGCTTTCCAGCTTAATCTTCACCAAACTTTGAGACATCATATGTGGCCCAAGGACCTCAGCATGGGAGTAATCGATTTCAGTAACTGGAACTCTCGGCTACATTTACTGGAATAAGCAGAATTTCCAGTAAAAAGTGTCTCTTTGCAGCCTTTATTGTAGTTACTTCCTATTTGGAAGCAAACGAAGCACAGCCGCCTCGCTAACCGGGCGGATTTAGCAGCACATGGCTAGAGTGAAGCTGATAATGGCCTATTGACCTGTTCAACGCCGATATGGAAAGGTCTCATGACCACGAAAGCACCCGATACTTGGATATACGTAAGTTCTCGCAGGCCATTGAATGATTAGCCACTCAAATGATCGTATGTTGAAAAGAATGTTTCAAGGTCCATCGTCAAAAAATCCAAATTCCAACCCATATCAGACTGTGTAAAATCAAGAAGGTCCTCAGTCGAGCCTGCGGAGCGTCCCGTTTCCGGTCCCTCAAGGTCCTGTGAATTCCACTGGGGCATGGGGATTTCTGAGTTCTTGTTGATGAAAGGACTTTGGAAGGACATAGGATTCGCAGAAAGCCAGTCAATTGGCTGGCTGCCAGGATTTCCGAGAGCGGCAGATACCGCGGCGGATGGATCGTTGTTCAAGGGGGTGTGTTGATTAGCGCACATGAATAGCTCGTAGGAAGGATTGATCTTGCGTAAAACAGTTTGGGTTGCAGAAATTGTACTTTCGATGGGATCGCCTGCACGCATTGAGGATAGCGTTTGCAGTGCGTTATAGATCCAGGGTAAGTGAGTTGAAGCTGTGCTTGGATCATGGAGTAAATCATAGATGAGAGTGAACGATGAACTGGAGAGAAAGTAACCATGGTATCTCAGTTGCTAGAAGCCAAAGTCAGTTTCTACCTGTGACAATCTTTATATGATCAGCATCAACATACCCTCACTAGTTCATTCCTGCGGGACGCTTCAGAGAGATGATGAATGTTCTTGCTTGCAGCTGTCACGGCGTGGTTGCAGGCTTCGTTGAGCCAAGCCGGGACTTCAAACGATCTATGGCATGTACTTGTGTCAAGAGGCTGGGTGGATGCCTTGACGCTTCTCTTCCAGTGACCGCGAAAGATCAAAAATGGACGAAATGTCAACAGCAGGGTGTGATGATAAACTGAGATGGGTCGAGTCAATGGTGGCGAAGTTCAGCGGAAGTGGGAGGCCTTACGGCTAATGAAAATTGCTTGGCGAACACCCAACGATCCATCTTGGATAGTCGCGTCAAAACCCGATCCCAAAGCTTGCTTCATGTAACATTCAAGGCTGCGAAGATCGTGAGTGATGGATCTAGCAGCTCGCCACATGTGTAGCAATGAGTCATGGTGTTGGCCGTAAATTTCCTTGATCGACCGTGACATTATTTTGCAGAGCTCTGTCAGAAGGCGTATGAAAGGCTCTTGGGAATATTCAATAGCGACTTCATCTATGTTTAGCGAGCTGGGTCTTCCAACGTGAAAGCAAAACCATCTACGGGAGCCTGTCAATAATGTGATATAACGCGCGCGGTCGCACAGGGTATATGGAATTGGCAACGAACGTTTCAAAAATATAGAGGGACCAGAAAGTGACGCGTCTTTCTTCAATTGTCTTCTGTCGTTGTAAATCTCCTGGAGGAACGTCCTTGTGAAGGCCAGCTGAGATTGCCTTTCGTGTGGCGGATCCTAAATGCAAGAATGCCGAGTTGGGGCGACCTTGTTCGTTCTGGTAATTCGCGTATAGACTGCATACTTGATTGGTTCCATGAACGAGTAGGCAAAGGTAATAGGAGCGACTTATCATGAGAAAGGAAATTTGGATGGTCTGTAGATTGACGACATCATCATATGGTACCAAGGACTCTTTGACCCGCTCAAATAGCACATCCCCCCACGCATACTGCTCAGTACCAAGTGATCCTGTAGCCATGGAAAGTAAAATTATAGCCCGCGTCAGTGTGTCTGGATGCTCGGATAGCGACGGATCGTACAGCTTCTCCAGACACTGCTTCAGGTATGATTTTGGCTGATGGGGCATCACATGATAGAGATGGGCTAGAAACCGATCAAGGAAGAGGTTCGCAAGGTTGTAAGGTAGGAACACCATGTTCAGGTCAAACCCACCGGAAGGCTTGCTAGCATCGTGTGAATCTGGCGTCCCAAAAAAGATTCGCCGGAAGCTGAACAAGTCGAGGCCTGCGCCAGCCTCTTCCACTTGGCCAGACGTGGCAGCTTGGGTGGACGGATTGGGCATCAAATCGCGATAAACGTGTTGGATCAGAGAGAAGTGGGAAGTTGGTCCATAGTACAGCTCCATTTTGCACGATGGGGATGCCACATGGGTTGCGGAAACGCTATTTGGATACTGAACCATCATTGGAGGGCTATCATATTTTTGGGATTGCGCCACTAAGGGAGAGGTCCGCAACGCTTGTCTGGTCTCGCCTTCTGGAGGAGGACGATTGACATCAACTTTCCTCTTGCGCTGGCGTATCACTTCCCTGTAGATACACGAGAGGTCTCTTTGTTGGCATGTTTGGCACCTATGGATGAAGCATTAGATTATTATTGAGCTCATGAAGACCGTCCCATAAGTAAGCGTAGAAAGATGGCATCTCACGGATTGAGCCCATTACAACGAATCTTGCGCTTGCGACACTCCTGACATGCCTTGGGAATCCGCCAGGCCCCTGCAGGCGGCTTTAGTGCGTCAGGCATTTCCGAGACACTGAAATCTCCGCTCAGGACTTGGCGTAAAGAGAGCACAGGGATGACGCCGATTGCGATGTTATAGTGTTGAACAAAAGTTTTGACCATTCGTCATACAAGAGATTGTCAAGTCCCACTATGTAGAATTACGCGAAACTCTTTGGTTGTTGGGTTCTTCGAGACCTCGAAGAGCCTCGAGTCTTTGTAGCTGGCCGCGTGTTGATTGGTGATGACCTAGTACAGTCCCAGCGAGTGGATCGTCGACTCATATCCGCCGGATCCGTCTATATCCGAGACTCTCACGTGACTCCGCGTATGGTGGCAGCCCGGCGCCACTGCATGTGGCGCACACCAATGGAGGCTCAGTTGCTCCTTGACTTCCATTTGCGACACTCTCTTGATATGATGCAAGTATACTTGATCCTTTCAATCCGCGGCTTCTCTGGCTATCCGTTACTGAATACGCTTACTGGGGATACCAAAGGAGTTTTGCGGCGAGCGCTACTTATTTTGTCTTTGCAGACATCACTGCCACCTTGATGTAGGCAAATGCGAGTGCATTAGCAGGAAGTAACTTTGATAACTGGGAGATGCAGGAAAGACAAGAAGAGGCTTTGGTGATAACTTTTCGCGCATCGTGGTGGTATATCATCGCCAAGAAATGATGATCAGGAAAGAGAGGAGGGCCAATGAAAGCATGTGATGTTGCTGAATCCCGCTGGCCGTATGTGACAACAGTGAAGCTTCAGCGTGAGAGCGGCAATATATTGTCCCGAGGCCCCCAACTCGTTGCCATCAAGTCACGTGAATGTTGAATGGCTTCTTGTGGGAAACCTCCCAAAGATGTCACGCGTGCAACAGATCCATTTCAAAGTGATGACTGATGGAACGCCTTTTCAAAGAAAAAAAATAAATCTAGCCTTACCTATGTTCATTCACTCCTAAGCCCCTTAGATGAGAGCCATATCTTTTGAAACGCAAGGAAGTGGATCGGTGCCTTCGTAAGTGCAATTGGGTGACATGCTATGCTCATCCCGTGCTATGTGCATTTCAAACTCTTTGACCCCGCCAAGTACGCCTCTTTCCCCCAAGAGATACACGGCCTTTCCGAACTTCCACCAGACCAACGCTCTAAGCGGTTTAGAGAGGCACAAGTTCCGGGTTATGAAGGTTGAACTCGCGATTGCGACTTGAACATTGACCTCGGTTACGTGTTGGCCAAGCGTCCATCGCTCTTGGCTGCGGCAAATCCGGACTTCTCTGGCTAAGCGACTTGCATCCTACGGCATCTTCACGGTAGTTTTCACTCTGCTGAAGAACCAAAAACCCTTGAGCCTAGGCACTCTAAACCCTTTTTGACTTTCCGTAGACTGTCGATCGATGCGAACGAACCTACTGAAGTGACTCACTCGGAGGATACGTCCAGGTGATCCTTGGCTCCGGAACCTTCGCGCGGGAGTTGGAAAAACCGCCATGGAAAAAATGATCTCCAGACTTGAGATCGAGCCGAATGGCGCTACCTCAAAAAAGATATGATGATTCTTCTGATATGGTATAAATTGAATCTACTCACCAAGCGGGGTTCGATTCCCTGATTCCTCCACAGGCCGGTCGGTTTCTCCACATTTGGGTGTTTTCCCCCAGATTTGATAAGAACCTTATCCGCGGCGTCGCAAATTTCTTCAGTCTCCCTTCTCCTCCGCTATCAAGATTAGCGTCAAGGAAGGATACATCGCAGCAACAATATCAACATCCAACGAGGCGGGCAATTATCATCTTGATTGCCTTTCTTTGCAGGATTTCTGTTCATCGATGGCCTCATCAATTGTCGATCATCAATTTGCTCGAGATGCGAAAGCCGTGCCCGATTGTAAGCAAGACTTTGTCTCTGACGGGACGAAAGATGCCGCAGAGCGTGGTCACCTTGCGACCGACCAGTATGGACATGCCTTGGTACAATTCGACCCAGTGGCGGAGTCGCGCCTTCGATTGAAGATCGATTTATGCATCGTGCCGACAGTAGCACTGATGTATCTTTTTTGCTTCATCGATCGTGCAAATATTGGTACGTCTCTGTAATCGAAAGACAACCTGCCGCCCAGGACGACCGATTGAAGATGTAATTCGCTAACAGCCAGAATGCGAATTCGCAGGCAATGCAAAGCTTGCTGGTTTTAGTAAAGATCTAGGACTAAAGGGCTACGACTACAACGTTGTTCTTTCCATTTTCTTTATTGCATATATCATCTTTGAGATTCCCAGCAATGTGAGCCAAAATCCCCATTTCCAAGTGGCTCTCATTGACCAATATAGTCGGTGATCTAATCATTCTGGGATCTAGATCGCGTGCAAGTGGATCGGACCTGGCTGGTTTCTCCCATCTCTTACCCTCGGATTTGGCATCTGCTCGGTCGCAACGGCTTTTGTCCAGGATATTCACGCTGCCTGCGGTGTTCGCTTCTTGTTAGGCATGTTTGAAGCCGGTTTGCTGCCTGGCATCGCGTACTACATGAGTCGATGGTACCGTCGCAGTGAGGTAAGGCTCATGACAGGAGAGAGGTCGCCCATGTGTGAAACACAGAACATTCTGACAGTGGACAGCTGGCTTTTCGACTGTCATTGTACATCGTGATGGCGCCGCTCGCCGGGGCCTTTGGTGGTCTTCTGGCCTCCGGTATACTGAAGTTGGATCACTTTGGCAGCCTGCGAACCTGGCGGATGCTATTCGCCATAGAAGGGCTCATAACAATCGGAATTGCCCTCGTCGCGTTCGTGACGATGACTGACCGGCCTGAAACTGCCAAATGGCTGTCGCAGGAGGAGAAGGACCTGGCCATTGCGCGAATCAAGTCCGAGCGTGTCGGGATGACTGAGATACTAGATCGAATCGACCTACCGAAGACTCTTCGCGGCATCTTTAGCCCAGTCACTCTGCCCACAGCAGCTATATTCCTTCTCAACAACATCACTGTCCAAGGACTGGGATTTTTTGCGCCAACCATTGTCCAGACAATCTACCCCAAAGCGACTGTGGTGTCGCAGCAACTTCACACCGTGCCCCCTTATGTAGTTGGCGCTTTCTTCACTGTCTTGTTTCCATTTCTCAGCTGGCGACTTGACCAGCGATCAATCTTTTTCGTGGTGACTCCGCCGTTGGTGATGGCGGGCTACATCATGTTCCTTGCAAGCGAGGACTCGATGGTTCGTTACGGGGCCACTTTCATCATTGCATGTGGTGCCTTCTCATTTGGTGCCCTTTGCAACGCGCATGTCTCTGCGAATGTAATTTCTGACACGGCCAGGTCATCGGCGATTGGCACTGTTGTGATGTTTGGCAACATAGGCGGCTTGATCTCAACCTGGTCATTCTTGCCTTCCGATGCGCCCAATTATCACATTGGAAATGGACTGAATCTTGCAACTTCCTCGATGACTCTTTTACTTGGTGCAGGTCTGTGGATGTGGATCGGATGGGACAACCGACGACGACGCGAGGTCGATGTGAACGCATCATTGGCTGGCCTCTCCCAGAAGCAGATCCAGGACATGGACTGGCGGAACCCTGCATTCCGATGGCGGCCATGAACAATCACTCTATAAACAGCGGATGCTGCTAAAGTTACGGCCATGCATTTGTGTCAACGGCTGTTTCCAGTCAATTGAAACAAGGCGATTTTCGCATCTGTGAGTGACGATATCAGCCAGGGGTCCAAATTGATCGTATGAAATATCAATCGTGCTGTCCTGAAATATGTGCAATTTTTCAATTTTCCATTTCTCTAAGTCCCTTACATGGGCCTCAAGATAGTTCCGAGACCCCAAAACACAGCATGTATTGGCCTGTTGCTCGGACAAGCCATTGGTCTTATTCACGTCAACGTATATGAATGAACCACGATGAAAAGCCATTGTCATTCTTAGCTCACGAATCGCAGAGGAAATGGGTTCAAGAGCGACAGGATCTAGTTTCATGACTTGATGATTCCAGTTGTTAAAAGGTTTGTATCGGGGTCGTGGGCTTAGCAACCATAGTTGATGCACCGATCCATAGCTGGTCAGGCAGTCCCGGTAATGTTCAGGCAGCAATGAATAAACGCCTCGAAACGAGCCTATTGCCTTTTGAGAGGTTTACACGGGCCTTGTATTTTGGTTTTGGGTCATCTGCCTTGTGCGGAAGTCGTCGTGCAATGCGCGATGTACAGAATGTTAGATCTTTAAAAATCTGTAAGACTGTGCCTCGGTCATTTGCCGCGAGCGTATACATGTTATTTTCCAGGGCAAGCCACTCAATATCTTCATCAACGCAAGAGCATGACGAAGTGTCCACGATGTTGTAGCCGGGTCGATTGAGCTTTATTTGGGGCAAACCCTGACCTTCGCTCCCATAGTGGCCCCTCGCCCTATTTTCAGCATCTGGACGTCCTGATAGGTCCCACATTTGCAGTATGTGGTGGCTCACCTAAATAAAGATTAAATTTGCAGGCTATGCTGGAACAACAATTGCCCGTAATTGCTGATGTCGGCACTGGAGAGTAGACCAATTTATTTCGGTCAACACCGGGCAGAAAATGTCCAGACTGGTCAGCATAGTGGAGACGATTGCGCGGCAATTCGGGCTGGCCACCTACATCCGAGCTTCAGCCCGCTTCAGGCGCCCAAATTTTGGATGACTAGTCCTAAATTTAACAAAAATTCCCAATCGAATCGGCACATTTGCTGACGCATGGCAATGGATGTGATTTCCGAATGCATGCAAGTCAGCCACGGGACATGACTGGAGTCTCATAGTCCCATTCACAGTTGCAGAGTGCTTACAATATGGATCCTTCCACCCGTTAAGCAATCACCGAGGAACGCTTGTGTAAAGCTTAACAGGGCGGAGCTGTATTCACACAGATAAACAAAGCCGCTAAACAATTAGCGTGTCCAGATTACGCATGTCGATGACGCATAACTAATTTGTGTCTGCCTCGCGGTTGGCTGACAAAAAAGAAGGAAAAAGCTGTGACAATTCTACGTTGAAAGTGCGCCGAATGATGACGCCTGCCATTCAACCCTGCGCATGGCTTTTTATCTTCGGGTTCCAACGACTACCTCACTCGTGCAGACCTGAATCCTATTCATCGGGGGTTGAATGCTTTGACAACTCTTCTCGAACCATACGGAATTTCGAGATCATGTACCTCCCTGTGTGTTATGTGATGGGGAGTTTGATATCGCTGCTTATTGCCCGACAAGCTGCAGCAATCGATTTGAATATCAATGACGAGCGTATGTGAAGTGTCGATGGCATCCAAGGCAATCACAACAGAGTCATCGATAGAAAGAAGATTGGAGAGACCAAGGCTCATGGTGTATTTTCTAAACAGAATCCCTCAAAGAAGCCGCCAGCACAACGGCCTACGCTATGATGACATATTACCATGGTAACGAAACCGGCCAAATTCCAGGAGCATTCCCTTCAAAGTGGTGGGAAGGGTCAGCTCTCTTCCTAGCTTTGCTTCAGTACTGGCACTTCACTGGTGATGCCACTTACAATGGCGAGCTACGGGTCGGGTTAGAATGGCAATCTGGCAAAAATGGTGACTACATGCCGAGCAACTACAGCAGTTATTTGGTGAGTAGTTGAGATCTGAGAAGGTGATCTTCTAATATACATAATTCTTTCCGGCAGATTTTCTAACGCCAACTAGGGCAACGACGATCAAATGTTTTGGGGGCTGGCCGCCATGACCGCCGCTGAGCTGCGATTTGAGGATGTGTCGGGCGGGTTCTCCTGGCTCTCACTTGCCCAGGGAGTTTTTAACACGCAGATCAAACGATGGGACACCTCTACCTGCAATGGTGGGATGCGCTGGCAGATCTGGCCATATCAGTCGGGCTACACGTTGAAAAATTCCATTGCCAATGGCGGCCTCTTTCAACTTGCCGCCCGGTTGGCACGATACACTCACGACGCGACCTATGCTACATGGGCCAAGAGAATTTGGGACTGGTCGCTCAGTTCTCCACTTCTCAACAACTCGACGTGGAACGTAGCAGACTCGACAAACATGGAGAACAACTGTGCCACACAAGGAAATACGCAGTGGTCTTATAATTACGGTACTTACATGATGGGCGCCGCGTACATGTACAATTATGTAAGTTTCAGAACTGCAAGCCCGCAAGCTATGCCCAGAAGAAGGACGCAAAATGGAAAAAAAAAGAGAAAAAGCGCGAGGAGAATGACGTACTTCCTAATCGGATGAAAAGTTGATTGATTAATATTGGATTCTACCTAGACGAATGGGAGCACCCAATGGCTCATGGCCGTCAATGGACTCATGAATAAGACATTTGACGAATTTTTCCCTCAGAGCAATGGCGGCATCTTTGAAGAAGTCACTTGCGAGCCCTCGCAACAATGCAACAATAATGAGGTTCTTTTCAAGGGGCTTGTCTCTTCCTGGTTATCTTTCACTGCTCTTCTCGTCCCGTCTACTTACAAATTTATTTTACCGAAGCTTCAGACTTCTGCCGTGGCGGCAGCTAAGTCTTGCACAGGTCACAATAACAACACGTGCGGGGTTCGATGGTATCAATCTACGTACGACGGATGGAGTGGGATGGAGGAGCAAATAAGTGCCACAAGCCTTTTTGTGGCAAACATGATACAGTTCACTGGACATGGATCCGGCCCGGTGACTGCAATGACGGGCGGAAACAGTACAAGCAATCCAACGGCGGGCGAAAACGACACAAGCTCTACTACCACGCCTTTGTCGGCCATCACGACAGTAGACAAGGCTGGCGCAGGTATTCTGACACTTTTTTTCACGGCGGGCTGGTTCGGCTTAATGGGCTTTACCGCACTTGGCTGACAAGGCAATCATTGTACAGTTGCATTGTGTTTGTGTACTGACAATATACGCCATGTTTCTCCTATTCCAAAAAAGGTTCAGGCACAGAGCCAATATGAACCCCTGTTCTCCATTTCAAATCCACTCGTAGCCCTAGATCGACCAAAGAAAGCTGTCTCATATCCCTTAGACACGCTGTCTGACAGGCGAACTTGCAGGCGCCTCAAACCTGGAGACCAGCTACAAGTCGGTCACCGAGATCCTTGATACTGGCCTCAAAACTCCAGCGATCTCCAGCTTGCCAATCTGCACTACCTCCTGGAACAGCGTCTTGACCGGTAAACCCAATGTAGAGCACGTCATCGGGTCCGTGGCCGTTGTCCCCAGTGAGACCATCGTTGGGGAAACACATTTGAGCGAGTGCAATCGAGGCTTCACCGGTGGAATCGTATCCGTTGGTATCGCCCCAAACGCCGTAAAACTGTTGGAAATTAGTCTGAGTACCTAATTGAGGATAGCAATGATCATTATAAGGTGAATCAAGCCTTACCAGCTGATTATTGCAAACTACTGCCATCACACTGAGCGGCTCCATGCCGAAGGATTGCGGATCAAAGCCAGCATTTCCAAACACGACGTATGGATGCACATTTGCATCCAAGTCATTGATCCCGTACTGAGGGAGCGAGTCCATGAATGCAGTCTGACTCTGTCCGGACGGGTCATTGGCACAATCTCCACCGGTATTGTTGGCTCCATCGCAGTCCACATCCATGTTATCGTATTGTCCACCATTGCCCAAGCTGTGAAGAAAGATGGCGCCGTCGATATCCCCGCAGTATGCAAAGGTGGTGGAGCCACCTATGCCGTCTGTGAAGCCGCCCGCAAGCTTGTTGTAGCATTTTCCAGCCTATATGTATGGGTCAAAATTGAGGGCATTTCAGTCATATGTCGCTCCACCACTACTCAGTCATACCTTGTGGTTGTTGTAGATCTGCTGAAGATTCTCTGGCACATCATAGGCCGAAGCGAGGCCAGTAGATACCACCGCAGTCACTGCTAGAAGCCTCATTGTATCAAGAATAATGGAAGAACTTCCTCAATGCTGGGAAGCGGGCACTAACAAAGCAACCCCAGTGATGAAAAGATATAGAGCGAGTGATTTTGAGAAGAAGCCTCTGGGCTCTATTTAAATATAACCCCATCGAGAGAACTGCCTTACAATTTAAGCCCTTTGGTGGTAAGCCGGATTGCAGCCAACCATATCCCTGGATTTAAAATCCGTAAAAGGGCACTGTGTGTTATCGGTATGCATGCTCGGGCTGTAGAGCATTCTAACGGGAAAAGGCCAATGGTGAGAGACTCAATCTCTTACTATGGCGATCATGAGCGACTTGTGGTTAGATTGAGGTGGATGATCCTGAGTACTTCAATCAGTGCAAACATTGGATGTAACCTGGAAATGGTCTCGCGGAGGACTAGCAAACCTTAGGGTGGTCTCGGAAATGGTACTGTAGTTTGCTCAGGAGGATATACTCTTTCAGGACAGTAGTGGGCAAGGATGGGGCTCTTATGATCGTCAGGTGAGCCAGACACGTGCAAACAAAAGACCATTCATCATGATGACTGAAAGATTAATGAACATTTCAGGGGTTGAAAGTTTTTTTCTCCTCCCTAGACGGGAGAAGGACGATCTACCAATTTCCCAAAATGGAACAACTAAGGAGATGGGAAAGTCACCGTGCCGATCAGTCAAGTCCACGGATAACACTAGCCACGACTCTTGTCATTCAAGACGAGTTACTTGAAGCACACTAAAGCGGTATGGACGGTATTGTCTACGGAAAGCAGGAATAAAGCAGTGCTGGGCAATTTTCTCTCTCCTCAGTTGATGAGGCATGCTGCTTAGTCACCAAAAAAAAGTCCCGTGGGGCAGGGACCCAGCAGCTTCAAATCAGTTTCTTCACTTAGAGGGGAGTTGGCGGGGCTGGAAGGAAAACCGGAGAGGGAAAATTCCTCTACGCCTGTTGTCACCCTCAAAGTGGACCACTAGACAATTCGCCAAGGCCTCGATCTCAGCCCCTAACACCTTTAAATGGAGTTCCGTGCTTGCGTAGCTGATTTGCCGTAGTAGTCAGCCGTACGAATGACTTGAGTATGTGAACTAAGGTTTGCAAGGACTCAATGCGCAGAGAAGAGAGATATGTGCACATGATAGTCTGATTATACCAGCCAGATCAAGGGGGCATAGGGGAAAAATAAAAGACCAAGAGCGTCGCCGCTGACAGGTTGCAATGCGAAACCTTGACGCTGCGAGTAGCAGCGAAGACAAGTTACCGGTCGGCAGCAGTCGCGACGACTAGTATCGAAGGCAGCAGAAGACCATTACCATGGTTATTTGCGCACGGTAGAGGCTTCAAACGAAAAATTGACGCAAGAGCGCCAGACGGATGCCAAATTAACGATTCTACCTACGTGGCGAATGCGCCAATGGAATGGTGGTCTAGAATGTATGGCATTAAGTTATGTTAACAATCACCCCTCAACAGAGTCCTAGGACCCTTACACTGCAGATGACCAGACAAATGACGAAGATGAAACGCCCCCCCCCCCCCGCCCCCCCTCTCCCCAGGCCCGTAACAACATTTACAGCATAAATGGTGTGCCAATTTTGTATTCTGATGTTGAAAGACAGAGTCTGGGGTTTTTTTCACATTCGACCCCGCTCAAGACCGCACGTAAACAGCATAACGCGTCCGTGATCTCACAGGCCCCTTGAACTCGGTGCTGCGAGACTTGGACTTGTGTCCATCTGATGTCTTCAGATGAACACTATGCTTTGGTGAAGTGTAGCTAGGGTGTCGCTTGTCATTCCTTGAAAGTGTAGAAACTGATTTCTTCCTATCCTCACTGGCGGTGAGGAATATGCTTCTCCAGCAGCCGACGCGACCTGACTGTCTCCCGGCCGAGGCCACCCTAGCACAGCGATGACAAGGGTCTGATTGGCGACTCGGTGATTATGATCGAGGCGGGGGCTGCTGACACCAAACCCATCTGGAGCGGGAGATCTCGTTCGCCTCTTTGGATTCTTTCTCTTTTAGGCAACCGCATAAATGCGATAGATTTCTTGTCTCAACATGGCCGGAAGTCCCCTCGCTCATATATCTCATTGTGTCCCTGACCCTAAAGCGACAATTCTGCTCGTTCATGGCGGTTTTTCAGATAGCCACGAATGGAACACTATTTGGCCTCTTCTGATTGCCGAACGCTACAACGTATTGATTCCTGATCTTCCCGGCCATGGACAATCGCGCGAGGTCACTCCATTCGAACTAGACGATGCCGCCCGACTTCTCGCACATTTGATCCAAGACCATACATTAGAGCAACGAGCTCATGTGGTTGCTATGAGCATTGGCGCCCACGTGGCTGCGACCCTAGCCGTGCAATATCCCGAACGAGTGCACAGCCTGATCATCTCGGGCTTCAACCTCTTCTCGCCCAATCTCCTCTCGCCCGCTCTGCCATACCTTGCGTACACTGTGCAACGCACGAGTAGCTTTCTCAAGGCTCCGACCGTGGAATGGGGACAATCTCGCAGCGAAGGGGTATCCTTGGCTACCACGTGCGATATCTTTCGCATACTTTTTTCATCGCGAACCTTGGGCCCCATAGTAGCCCGGTCTTGTGTGGTCGCTGCGACGAAACCTGGTCTCAGTGCAGATAACGTCCATCATGCTCGCCGACTTTTTGAGACAATTCATTCCGACAGTGGTCGTCGGCTGGTGCAGCACCGTGGTATGCAGCACCCATGGAACGTGGATGAACCGCAGCTCTTTGCAAAGATGGTGATTTGCTGGGTGCAAGGGGAGGATTTACCAGAAGGCTTTGAGCCGATCGCCTAATTCCATGTCGTCAGGTCCAACGACAGCCAGAAATATGATGCGACTGACTTGAACGGATGAGGCGTGCGGTGCTCTTACTGTATATTCTGGTGCTTCTCCGCCGCTATCGAGCTATGCACTTCTCTTCGAGTCAGATACCACTTGTCTCTCTCATGGTGCGCCCGGAGGATTTTGGATCGCTTCAGAATTTATCGGGGTCGCTGCAGACTCAAATGAGGCCTTGTATCTAAGCTTTTCTTGCTAATGACTTGTCAATTTGGAATTTCTTCACAATCTGGTGGTTGGCTCCGCCCGTCTTCCAATCAGGGTTCGACCACTTAACGCTGGCAGGGCGCCGTTTTTTGATAGCTTGGCCTATTCGAGCCTCGCGCGGGCATAGCTTCAACCGTAGCGTGCCTCGCCCGGGTAATACAACAAACCGGGATGATCAAGTCCAGACCGGCTTATTTTCTTTCAAAGCCCCCGTTATTCCCTCGCACTGGTATTTTAAGAGACTCCTGGAACCTTGAAGCACAGCCTTCCACCTCAAGTCACGGCGTGCTCATTGCAGCATTGATCCACAAGCCCTTTCCCATCGGGCTCGATTGCGTTCAAAATCTCGAGCATGTCTTTGCCCACCACATCCGCCACGGGCCGACCGGCGATTTTTCCGCAGGGGCGCAGATTCCCTTTAGACAAACAGTTGTGAAACCCAACAGCGCCGGGTCCACGTTCACCACGGCGATCGGCTTAGTGGGCCAGATTCGTGATCATGGACACACCAAATGGGTCGGGTACAACCAAGGCGGCGCCGAGGGCGGAGCAGACGACGCTGGCCGATGGCCAGATCTACTTTGTCTCGACCGGGCAGTTCAACAATGCCGAGTTGGCTAGAAGTTACAGTAGGACAATTACGACCGGGTCTTCGAGAGATCTCGGTAACGTGGACACGTCTACTATAATCCCCACGAGCGACTCTGCAACCGAGGTTTATTCCTCGTTGACAGACTCCCCAACATCTGTGCTAACTATCAAACCATCACCCGGGCACAAGCCGTCGCCTTTGACCTTACTGAGTGTTGGAGTGGGTGTCAGCGGCCTCCACGAATGATCGGAGGCCGGAAGGCTCAATGAGATGAAAGAGGGGGGGGGGGGGGGGGGGGGGGGGGAGTTCATGGTAGACATCCCAAGGAATGCAAGCTGTTATGTCGAAGACCGGTCAATTGGCACAACGTGGCAAAGAAATCGACACATTGACTTTGTGAGTAGCTTTGCAGCAGATTATTTTGGGTGGAGAAGGCACCTGTTTCACTCCTGCATTGGCTCCCTTCAATTGTGTCTGCTGGCGTTTAGCAGTCAAGCACTCAGAACCACCCTTGGACGTGGCTCCCCATTTCTGTTATTGCAAGCTAATCAATATGCCAGTCACTGTCTACAATATAATTGCCGACATCAATGCGTCTTGATTCCGTACCCTGTTTTCTAGAAATGATCTCTGCCTCTTGCTTTCCCCCAGTCTCTTGTCGCCTTTGCTGTAACTGTAACTGGAATCGCCGAGATGAGAAAGAAGTTCATGTTTCATTTCTGTTGTCTTAATTGATAGATACCTAGTCTAGACACGGCAGACAGGAAATTTCTGCTCATCGAATCAGGATATATACATAGGCGTCTTTACACCGTACAAATCTCTAATTCTTGAAGCTGGTGATGTGGTGGGCAGAATCTGCCCATGTATGGATTAGCCTCATACTACCGTGCTTTGCAACAATACATGTCATCTATGTTAAGTTCTTGTTGGGTTGACCGTGACTGCCACAGAGACAACATGTGGCTGTGACTTTGGTCACCGAGATTGCAGATCCGGTATTCAATATTGTTAGGTCTGTCTTTCCAACCAGGATGTGTACAGAATTCAAGATTACTTTCTCTGGATAATCTACCGCGCGGCAAGTACGTGATACGAAAGGGAGGCTCCGATTCAAGTCGTGTGAATGTTTCAAAAACGGTCTGTAATTACTTCTCAAAAACCAAAGATCAAGTACTTGGAGGCCACTATAATGGTTTCTGATCGACGCGAAGATCGAATAGACTATGTGCGAAGGGAAGAGGAGACTTTGCCCCAGAGCGGACAATTGCCCATCGAGATTGGTTCCTCGGGGTTACTGGCACAAGTCTGCAGTCAGGTCGACTGGCTGTGGGCACCCGTAGACCTTCTTGTGCGCTGGGGTACTATAGCACGAAGCATCATTGGCCGCGCAGTCAAACACTTCACAGCCCTCTCCGGGACTGAGTGAGTTAGGCTGCGATGCGAATGGGTTGCCCCATTCCGTACTTAGTTCGTCTGGAAGCGCAAATCAGTCAAGAGTTGGTCTTGTCACCGGTCGGGTGTTCTTACAATATGCGTAGTCCGGGTTGGATGAAAATGAATAGCCGAAGAAAAGTGGGCTTTGAAGCGTCTTGAGCTTGGCAATTTTCACGGTCTGAAGAGAGCCTCTAGTCAGTGCTGTATAGACCGACTACCTAGAAAATTGATGTTGTGTAAAAAGAAGGAGCGATCTCTTACAGAACCTGATGGTCTGAACTTTTCGGAGAACGTCTCTCCCTTCTTGACGGTGGTCAGAGGCCCCGGGGCACTGCCATCGTACGGGAAAGACTGCACATAAACAGTGGAATCGCAGTGGTTATTCACGATGGCGCTCTGCGCCGTGCTTAGGCCTGCGAGAGCACTGAAAAGGATGAAAGATGCCAACATAGTAATGTATATGTTCGTAGAGTGGCAAGTTATGAACGATCGTGCTTTTCTCTTCCGAC
Organism: Penicillium oxalicum; assembly: GCF_001723175.1. Classification (NCBI taxonomy): domain Eukaryota; kingdom Fungi; phylum Ascomycota; class Eurotiomycetes; order Eurotiales; family Aspergillaceae; genus Penicillium; species Penicillium oxalicum. The sequence continues at coordinate 2,590,763 of NC_064656.1, forward strand.
CGACGCTGATTACAAGCCTTTATATAGATCTCAAGGCTTAAGCAAAATGGGGCCCTAAGTGGCTAATTCGGGAGGCCTGATATCTTTGTGATGGATGATGATGATGCTAGTGACCCAAGACATGTAGGCAACACCCGATCCACCGTCAGCCGAAAGCCAGTCAGGCAACAAGTTGCAGATGAGACACACATATCATTTCTAATCCAAGCACTCCATATCAAAGACATTGAAAGACATCGCCATGGGTAGCGTTACATCAGCCCCGCAGCCAAGAGGGCTGATTTGAATGCCATGTCAGTACGACCTGGCGAACGATGTCCAAACTTCTCCACACTGAACGCACGATGACCTCAGGCGGGGGAGCAAATCTGAATACCAACGCTCATCTTGTGTGGATTGATTGGTCGAGGACTTGAAAGGCCGTCTTTTTGTATGTGTGTTGTGTCAAAGCCAGTCCGTATTCATTCAATATGAGGTTAGCGATGCAGAATCGCGGTCTGTATGCTTTCAAACTATTAACCTGGCCTCGATAACTCTCGTGATCTTCGGTGCTTTTTCACTCGGCTCGAAGGTACCTTCAGACCCACCATCATCCGAAGAAGATCATGTCATATGATCAAAGGATCTCACATTTCTCAAATATTTGTTCTACTTTTGATCTTGATTTCCCTCATTTATATCCCGACGCGCGCGCGGATGGAATTCTTGTAGGAATTACCATACAGACAAGATAATTCAAGCATGTTTCGTTCAAAGCGAGTTTAATAAGAGCTTAACCAGCTGTCTCGACTACTAATAAAAACGTGGTTTCGCACGAACATCTACGGGGTGTCTTTATTTCCTCAACAGAGCTAAACCTAGGCCTTGTAATTACTCGCAGCGAGCCAGCATACAGGTACGATATGTGCACTGGATTAATTCTGTAAAAGCTGTAAGAGCTCGTAACGGACTAATTAGGAAAGATGTTGTAGAGCTAATTATAATTGGCTGAGCGGAAGATAAAGGCGTCTCATTGGCCAGAGCGTGAATGCCTTGGGTGTCCAAGATTTTTTTTTGATTCCGTCCAAAAATTCATTTCCGCGTTTTCTTTCTCGAACAAAATAGATTTTCGGGAATTAATTATCACTAATAGATACTATAGTATGATCTTAGGCGGTGATGCGACAGCATATAAGTGGATGATAGAGGTGCCTATAGCGTCACTTTACTTTCATCTCCGGATCCTAAGTTTTAGGGTTATAGTTGATTAACAACAGAATTATTTTCTGATTAGGGTGAACTGACGAAGGGATACCAGCGCTAGTCTAGAAATAAGTAAAGATAATATCCAGCTCTACTCATCCGGTGGGTTCGATGTTGCCTGTAGACGAGACACAATAATCAGGATGGAGGAAGAGCACCCGAAGGAAACTTTAAAGGGATTTGATGATGTGAGCAAGGCAAAGAGGCAAAATCAACCCGGAGCAGGGTAGGCAGGAAGCATCAATCAAGAGATAGAACAGGCGTGGAAAAATAGCGAGCTGCACGGCGCTTAAGTATGCATTAAGGATACTACCTTGTTCGTTAGGACAGAGTTAACACCCCAGGATTGTCAGATTGTTCGCACAAATCCTAGTCGTTCATAAGCCTTCGAGCCCGGTCAAGTATATCCTGTGATTATCATTTTGGGGAACGACTGTCATAGGGAGGCAATCGAGTAGGGAGCGAAGCCGATCTACGGTGCGAGAAGCCTGTTCGCTGTCTTGACGGAGGACGGGATAAACGGCTTCATCTAGCCCGTAGGTGATGGTCAGTATCCTGTTGCTTTTTTTGCTTTTCTGAGACTTAGCTACCGCTGAGGTTCCCTCAGTCATGCTCTGTAGACGGCGGGTGGCGGGCCGCATTTGAACCCGCTTTTTTTGAGGATCAAGAATTTCACACCCCGGTGAAGTTGACGGGCTTGTCCTCAGGCACATCATCATCGCTAGATATGGGCAATCGAGAGAAAGTACCGTGGCGGCTTTTGCGAGGTCTGCTGATGCTTGCAACCTTAAGGTTTTGGTGGGTGCGTCACTGATCCGGTTCTTCACCTGGATCAGGAAACATGACATTTCATTTTCGTCGGGGTCGTGAACTGGGATAAGGATGTCAGCCCCAGGAGAGTTATGCGGAAGGAGCAACGCAGCCCCACGACGATATGCTCTTCGAAGCGTCTCTTCTGTAGGTCTCTCGCTCCGCCTGACCACATGGTTGAAAAAGACTTCGCCTTGTTGCCACATTTGTAAGACTTTTGCTTCGGCTTCTTCATGAACGGCGTTTGTAATCTCCTCGGCCTTCTCCATCCCGAGAAGCTGATTGATGAAGTCAGACAATAACATCGGCCGCGGCCATCGCATCTGATCGCCCCGAAACTGAACGGCATCTGCTGCAAAGAGCAAAAGTAACGCGGCTACGATCTCACCAGTGTCCCTAACACTGATTGTGCCTCGTTGCACCTGCGTCGAAAATTCGCCCACGATTCCGCTCCGGGTCGCTTAGGGGTTAGGGTTAGGGTTAGGGTTTAGGGTTAGGGGTTAGGGGTTTAGGGGTTAGGGTTTAGGGTTAGGGTTAGGGGTTAGGGTTAGGGTTAGGGGTTAGGGTTAGGGGTTAGGGGTTAGGGGTTAGGGT